>NC_043704.1:41932676-42022339 GCF_006229205.1 Suricata suricatta
CAACCTTCTAATTTCTGTATGTCTAATTACATGAAATAGAAGTTGGGTTTCTGATTTTTTACTTTGCTTATCCATTTGGAGTGTCATTGTAACTACTGTATTGTAAATGATGGAAAATAATTGCATATGTTAAAAAATAGTGTTATATTCTAAAAAAATTGCCATCATAAATATTTATAGAACTAAAAAAAAAAAAGACAGGTAAGTTGCTGCTAAATGTTAGTAAAGCGTACATTGGAAGGCTCAGTTTAAAGCAGCAAAGTATTCTATTCTTAAAGACTTGCAGGGAAGTTGCCAGGAATCTCTACAAAGTTTGGACCTTTTCTGCCAGTCATCAGCAACAAAGCACAGGTGCCTCAGTGGGATGTGGGAGGCCAATGAAAATTTCACATCTCCCATGCATTTGCATATCTATGATCTCTCCTGCTTTCTGTCTTTCTTACCTTGGCTTAGGTCCCATTCATAGAAAACTAGACTTGCATGAAACAAGGAAAACAGTTCTGGAATATGTTTTTCCCAATAATACAGAGGCGACCTGGAAGAGAACAGATGTCAAGTTAAAAACTGGTAATTTGACCATTTTTCTTTGGTATACATTGTTTTTTTCATACTTTACTTTTGAATAAAGCTTGTCTTTCTCACATAGGTAGAGATGCTTGCCCCCTCCTTCATGGATCTCCGTATGAGGTTCATTTGTCTTCTTTTTTCAAAGTTTACTTATTTATTTTGGTGAGGGTAGGAACAGAGAAAGAGAGAGAGAGAGACAGAATCCCAAACAGACTCTATTCTGTCAGTGTGGAGCCCATTTCAGGGTTCAAATTCATGAACTGTTAGATCATGATATGAGACTGAACCAAGTGTCAGATGCTTAACTGACTGAAACCACCCATGTAGCCCTTGTCTTTTGATCAGTCATAAAACCATCCATTAATGGCTTTGTGAACATCTGTTTATTCAAAACTGAAACATTGAAATTTAGGGCTACATAACACTAATGCATTTATATTAAATACAAGGACAGACAAAGATGAAGATAAACCCCAAAATAGTTTATGTGCATAATTCATATATATATATACATATATATATATATATATACACACACACAAAACAAGTAAATATAGTGCATGTACTAAACAAGCCAACAACTACATTTATGCAACTAGATACATGGTCATGTGCTTAACTGACTGAGCCACCCAAGTACCCCTCAATGTATAATTTTTAACAATAAAGAACTGATGAGACTGTAAATTGATTCATTTTTAAAATAATTTAGCTATCCTCAAGAAGGTCAGACTTTTGAGTTTTTCACAAATATTTGCCCTGAGACTATAATAAGAGATTATTTCAGAGGCTTGGTCTTGAATTGGAAATTAAAAGCAATAAGTCTATTTTTTTCTTCAAGTTTTTCAATACATTTAAAAGATGGCAGCCTATTCCACAGTTTTTGTATTCTTTTTTGTTTCCTCCATTATGTTGTATTACTATAATTATTTGGTCTCCCAAAGTCTACCTTATTCAAGTATTTGATTACCTGTGATGATTTAACTCATTGTTTCACAATTGTATTCTAAAGACTATTAGTGTTTCAATTTCCATTTTTCACTGGCAATGAAGCTATTACTTAATTAAAATCCAATAAGATTACAGACAAGTTTCAGATTCTCATTCTATAGATTCTATTACCTTAGACTTACTGCACCAAAACTGCATCAATCAGCATTAAGTTAGGAAAAAGAGAAGCAACTCAATGTATTTTGAGTGCAAAGGTTTAATACATTACTAGGGGCATACATGATTATTAAGAAATGTTTGTGGAATGAAGATGCAGGAAGCCAATGCCAAAAGTAGGGTTCCTGTCACTGAAGGTTAAGGAAGAAAATACTGTATATTCTATCCTGAAGCACAAAAGTGAGTCTCAGAAGTCTGAAAGAAAGTGGCCACATTCTCAGGAATCTCTAAAAAGTTCATACTGTTTCATTCCGCCGCAGAGAACTGAATGGTTATCATGAGCTTCTTAGTAGCTTGCTGTGAATTTCACATCTTCTGATTCTTCTGGCTGCAATTGTGTCTTGAGAAAAATAGCTTCCCTTTTTTTCCTGCCATTCAAATCATGTGCAGAGTCCTCTCATCACCAAAATCTGGAACTGTATATGAAAGATGATTCTGGTTAAATGCATGTTTTAGCTTCTCCATGTGATGTCGAGTATTCTTTAAGAGGTAGAAATTATGTTGAGTTGAAAAACAGATAAACCATGACAAGGACTCCCTCTTCAAACAATTACATATAGGAGCCCCTAATTTCCTTCACCATTCTACCCCAACAATTATTATTCTAAAATGTAATTCAATTAATATCACTCCCCCATTCACCCCCACAAAAATTTAAATAAACCACAAAGACTTTCTGTAATCTACCTCCAATCTCCTCAGTCTAGTCTTCAGTGCTTTCAGAAAGCATTCATTCTTCTCAAGTGCACATGGGATATTATTCAGGATAGAACATATGGTAGGCCATAGAAAAATCCCCAATAATGTTAAAAGAATCAAAATCATACAAAGTATGTTTTGATCACAACAGGATTAAATTAAAAATCAACAACAACAAAAAAGATTTTAAATCAGTAGTGTAAACGTCTACCTTATGAAAATGAAGATCAAACTAAATCCCACATAAGAAGGAAGGACATAACAAATTTCAGAGTAGAAAAAGTGAAATAGAAACCAGAAAAGAAAAATAAATCAATGAGTTAAATGTTACTTCTTTGAAATATATCAATACAGTTGTCAAAACTTGATTGGTGCAAAATAAAAAAAAAAAAAAGAGAAGACCCAAATAAGTAAAATCAAGAGTGAAAGAGGGGATGTAATTGCTCACTTTATGTAATTAATGGATTAAAATGGAATATTCAGAACAACTTTATGGGTATTCCATTTTTTTTTAAATGTTTATTTATTTTTGAAAGAGACAGAGATAGAGCACAAGTTGGGGAGGAGCAGAGAGAGAGGGAGACACAGAATTCGAAGCAGACTCCAGGTTTTGAGCTGCCAGCACAGAGCCCAATGTGGGACTCAAATTCACAAACCATGAGATCATGACCTCAGCGGAAGTCGGACACTTAACTGACTGAGCCACCCGGGCACGCCTGGGTATTCCATTTTAATCTATTAATTACATAAGGTCAGCAAGTCAGCAATAGTGTGTGTGTGTGTGTGTGTGTGTGTGTGTGTGTGTGTGTATGAATGTGTGTGTGTGTGAACGTGTGTGTGTGAGTGTTGTACTTAAAACAATGTATGTTGTTTGTTTTAAGTAGCTGTAGGTTTACAACAAAATGGAGAAGGTACAGAGATGTCCCATATACTCTCTGCCCCCACACTCTCATACCGCCCTATTATCAACATTATTCACCAGAATGATACATTTTTACCAAGGATGAACCTACATTGACATCATAATCACCCCAATCCATAGGTTTTCCTTAGGGTTCACTCTTGGTGTTGTACATTCTATGGGTTCGGACAGATGCATAATGTCATATATCCATCATTGTAATATCATATAGAATATTCTCACTGCTCTAAAAATCCTCTGTACCAGAATATCTTTTTTAATATTAAAAAACTACTTTTTGGAATGTATTTTATTTCAGTTGAGCAACACTAACATTGGGGAAATATATTCTCATTTATAAAACAAGATGCAGGCTATAACATTATATATTTGAGCCAAAGTGACCTAGATTTAGACCCTGCCTACTCCCTTTTTAGAAATAGGTAATTGAAAATATTATTCATTGGGGTGCCTGGGCGGTTCAGTCGGTTAAGTGTCCAGCTTCAGCCCAGGTCATGATCTCATGGTTCCTGGGTTAAAACCCTACATAGGCTCTGTGCTGACAGCTGGGAGCCTGAAACCTGCTTCGGATTCTGTGTCTCCCTCTCTCTTTACCCTTCCTCTGCTCATGTTCTGTCTCTCACACATAAAAATTAATAAATATTCAAAAAATTTCAAAAGAAAACTATTATTCAGTTCTATTGAGCTTCAATTTCTTTATCAGTAAAATGGGAATAATATTAACATATGAAATGAACATAAAGTGCTTAGCATAGCGCCTGGCACCTATTTGTTAAATAAGCAATCTTGGTATTCTTAAATACTGTTAAAGTTTGTTTTGAGAAAAAAATATTTTTTCTCTAAGAAGGTATGAATATCCAAGAAATTACAGTTAAATTACAATCCTGTGTTAGTATATCATTGACATGATTCATAAATGAAGCTTTGTGTGTAAGAAAACTTACTCAGTTTTACATTTAGGTGGATTTCTAGGCAGAAAGAATTTCTTTAAATCAGATGTTGCAAATTGACTCCAACAACTATTGGTGAAACGGGGAAACAAACATGCAAAACCGTTGTTAAAACTTCTACAATTCTGTTGGGCGGGAGGTACTAGTTGTTATTCAAATAAATGTTGAGAATGTGCAAGAGTTGGTACTGGATGGGTGATCTCACCTATCTGGAAGATCCTCCTGCCCTCATTATCTCTTCCTGTCCTTAAGAACTTCCTGAACAGGCATGCCTGCCGTTAGGAAAGGCAGACAGGAGAGTAAAGTGCCAATTATCACCCCAGATGACACACAAACAATTCCGCCCTTCTGTAAGCCAGAAGGTGAGCCCTTGGAGGAGCTCCTTCAATAAATGCTACAGTGAATGTGGTGAGCCTGTCACAGAATCTTTCAAAACACAGTGCGCATATTTGGATTTACAAGCAACCTGCTAAGAATGTGGAGACCTACTTTCCTCTGCTATGATTTCTGTGCATTTTAAGAAATAGTCCTAAAATCTACCCCTTCCCCCAAATACTTGGTGCTGTAATACTTTTCTGGGATAATAGGAAGCATAGTTTCTTCCTATAATTTAAGAGAAGACATGTATTTTTCCCTAAAGCAACAAAGGCTAAAATCTGCCAGTTAAGCATTTTAGAAAATCCTACAGTTTTCTACAATAAACAGAACACAGAAGAAAAGGTAATCAAATACATAATTTAACATCCCAAACTGAAAGAATAAGTAAACATTAAATTAAGCATCTAGGACAGTTGATAAATTTTTTTCTCTTTGAGGCAGAGTCAAACTATGATCTGTTATAGATTGATGCTATCAAAATAGCTACATATTATTTCAAAAATAATGTAACTAATACAATAACAGTATTTGTGTAGGATATAGTAAATGCCACTTGTCAAGTTAAAAGCTGATTACAGTCAAATCCCCTAAAATCTGTAACTATTATGTGTATTAGTGATTTTTGATAATTTTAAATTATGTAGTATAACTGTGAGCTGAAATAGAACTGTGATTCTTCATGGAAATTAAAAATCACAAAACAAGCCAATGGCTTTCATCAGGAAAAACAGTACCAAAACAAATCTTTAAAACTACGGACAAGTTTTGAAGAGAGGATCCATTTCGTATCCCAGCTTGGGCTACTAAATGTTCACCATACCTGTAGCAGGTCTGTTGGAAGTGCATACTGTTTTCGTGCAGGTGTTCCTGATGAGCGAGATACACGATTCATTTCAGATCATAATAGATGTATATCAAATGAAAGGAAAGGACTTCTTCAACTTGACTCACTTCTTTTGCACAAGCAAACATGTCTATGTTTTACCTATAGCACATTAGCATACACTCAAAACATTAAGTTCATTTTGTGCTCTGAGGGTTAGTACAGCATAATGGTAAAAGATTATGGTCAGTGCAGTCAAATTAAGTAGATTTAAACACTAACAGAGAAGGCTGGTTATGAGATCTAAGATTTTGGGCAATTTACTTAACCTCTCTGTTTTATAGTACTTACCTAAAAAATAGAGATTCTCTATCCTAGAGGTTTTGGAGGGGTTGCTAAAGATATGACCCATATAGAGTTTTCATTATTGTCTCTGGCCCACAACAAATGCTTAAAAAGAATTAACTATTATCTTTATTATTATAATCTTTAAGAAAAATATTTTAAATATATTTTAAGTTTATTTTGCCTACTATATCTATTGTTCTAATTCCTCTGTATGTTATTGGATCTGTACACAAGGTATAGTCATCACTTTTTAAAAATATTTACTAATTGATATATGAAATAACTCCAGAAATACTTACCAAACATCTACTATGTTTTGAGAACTGATGAAATGATGGTTACAAAATAAATGTGTTCTCTGTTTATGTGACTCTCATAACACATTAAAGGTAGACTTACATAAACATGAGAGGGGGTTTTCTCGTTTATTATAAGAAGATTATCAACCTCTTTGTGATTGAAAATTTGTCCACCTGCAAACTAATTACTGAATATGGATCTAAATATGGATTAGATATAGATGTTGGTATTTTCTTTCTAGCAACTAAATGCTGCCACACACGAAAGCATATTTATTTTTATGGTCATTCATCCATTGAATTAAATAGTCGTTGAGTCCTTCTCTGTGCTGGGCTCTGGGAGGCACTCTGAACCAAAACGCTGATAAGAAATTCTTATCCTTGCCCACTGAGAATTGTGGGAAAGCAGATATGTAAGCAGAATGTATAGGTAAAGGTGTGAGTAAAGTTTTGTGAACAAAAAAGAAGTAAGCAAAAAGAAGGAACATTTTACTTTTTAAATGTAAAATTGGCAAATGTAGATAGACCTATAAAAAGCAAAAGTTATAAATATGAAGGATCTATAGACCTATAAAAAGCAAAAGTTATAAATATGAAGGATCTATGTAAGAACACTATAGTTCTTAGTAAACAGTATTAGTTATAGTAATTAAGTAATTGCAAGTAATATAATAATACATAATAATATACAAGTAATGTATTACTTAACTCATAGGCAATAGAAGATATATTTAACTAAAAGTAGAATTGAAATTAAAGAGATAAAAGAAGAAAATGAAAACAAAAACTTGGGGCGCCTGGGTGGCTCAGTTGGTTAAGCGACCGGCTTTGGCTCTGGTCATGATCTCACGGTTCGTGGGTTCGAGCCCAGCGTCGGGCTCTGTGCTGACAGCTAGCTCAGAGCCTAGAGCCTGCTTCAGATTCTGTGTCTCCCTCTCTCTCTGACCCTCCCCTGCTCACACTGTCTCTCTCTGTCTCCCAAAAATAAATTAAAAACATTAAAAAAAAAGAAAACAAAAACTTACTTTTGGTTTGTAAAAGAATTTCATGAGAAAACAGTGAGTAGTAATTTTCTTTTATTGAAGACAATGCAGAAGAAATCCAGCCTCAGAATAAGAATTCCCTCATAGCACTGGGTATATTTCAGGAAGGTTGTGGAATTACTTCTTCTGGATATTCACCAGTTACAATATAGGGTCGTTGTGGTTGTTTTTTCTTGAAGAGAGAAGGCAAATGTTATATGCATTCATAAAAAGTAAGTTCAGCCTTGCAGCTTCATATAACCATTAACAGGATGTCTCCAAGGCTGAACAGTAACACTCAAATTTCATTCTTATCAATGGCCACATATAACTGTCTATCAACTTAAACGAAAACATACCCCAACTTTGCCATCTGACATATTGATTTATAGGTAGCAAGACCACATTCAGAGTTCTGACACAAGGATGTCTTGTTGATCAGAAAAAAGACCCTGATTATTAGTCAACAGAGATAACAGGAAATTGTTTTAATAACAGATAAAAGACAGATTCGTCGCCTTTCCAATGACAAGAATAGTTTCATTTTCAGTTTCTGGTGGTGCTTACTCCCCACCACCCCCAAACAATGGCCACTATGACAGCAACACTGAGGTTTTCATCTAAAGGTTACTTAAGTAATCTATTCTTTGTTAGATAGTGATTGGAAGAACATTGCATATTTGGACTGAGTTATGGATATTTTGAGTGTTAGGCTTCTGGTTTCATAGATGCCTAAAAAATGGCCCACAGAATTATTTATGACCACATATCGTGTACCTAACAGACAATGAGCTCTAAATTCTCTCTTTTGACTGAAATTTTTAGGTTGGAATTTGGATTCTCAAGGACTAAAACAGAAGTGGAAATATTTGTGGAGATCCTTATTATACACACTTTGGAACTGGTAGGAATTTTTCTTTGGTTGAGTGGCATATATTTTCCTGTTTCAACAGTTTTTCTGCCTGGTTAAAAACAATCAGTCTTATGCTCACATGAGTTGGTTAAGATTACCATCTTTGCTTTCTATAAACCCATACTAAATAAAAGCGACATTACATCACGAAGGAGAAAAGCAAGTCAAATATCTGAGCTAAAGTCTAGGCTGAAAGTAGTCTGACCAATATTAGGAAGTGAGCCCTTAAGTCATTCTCAAGTGAACTTGAATTCAGTATAGCTTATGAACATTCTGACCCCACCCCCTTGGCTTATGTGGCTTTCAAATATATTCTCTTTCCCCCTGTTCTGCTTAATATCAAAAACCACCTATCCAGACTGCATTTTTTGACTCCTGTGTGAAGTGACTTCTGGCCAATTTGGCCAAAGAAAAGGACAAGCAGAGTCAGATGTCCTCTCTAATACAACTGCTTCTACAAGACTGAGCTCATGTGGTTTCATGTTCCAGTGATGATCTAGACTCCTTGGCCCTGGAAACAATACTTTCTTTGCTTGTCCCTCTGGCCTAGCACTGGTAGAAGATTCCTGTTATTTCTTAGCATGGGTTCTCTTTCATGGATCCCTACTGGTTTATTGACTCTTTTATTGTCTACATAACTGTTTCCCTGAATTAATTATATTGATTTAAATGTTCACAGTAGCATTTTCATAACTTGTTTGAATTAACCCATATACTTCTTGGGACGAGAGATACTCCCAAGATAGAAACCATCAAGTTGAGCTTCTGAGATGAAAGACTCACCAAATTAAGTGGGATATTGTGAATCAGTGATTTATAGGAGGATTATGGTTATGTAAATTATTGCCTGTGGTTGTTAGGAATCAAGTGCTAGTCAAAAGTAAGACTTCAGAAAATCAAGGAGTTGCTTCACTTGACCATCCACTACAGAAATAATGATGCTTGCATAACTCAGACTGCAAGGTGGAGTCTTCTCTGACATAAGAAAGCTTACAGAAAACACAAGGTGAGAGCTTTGAAGTCTCCACTCAAAGCTTAGGAGCAAGGAGAGAACTTCAAATCTAGAATTTAAGAGACTCTTACATCTTTTGAAACTTTGGAGAAAGCATTGCTGTTATTCATACCTGAAACTTAAAATGAACACATAAGTGTACCAAGTCTGTTATATAAAAGTAAGACTATTAGTGGAGAAGGAGTAGGGTTATAATAATTGGGATGGGTTTATCTCAGTTTATGTACCTAATTAAGCCTTAGAACCATTAAATCCCAAATTTCCCTGAACTCCTTTGCAAACCAAAGAAATTTTTTTCTTCCTTCTCTGAGGAAACTAGCTATGTTAGTCACAGTCAACTGAAAATAGAAGACATATAGGATTTTGAAGTTAATCCAATGATTAAGCTTCTAAAACATCTGCTCAGTGTTAAGGGGAAAAAGAGGGACATTGGGGTACCCAGGGACTTGAAACTGTGCTCATCTTTACCAGCCACATACTAAAAAAGAGGAAAAAATGAGGTCCCAGCCAAACCTAGAATCACTCCATAGGAACTCTAGTTGTAAAGAGAATCAACCATCATTTTGCATTTATCAAAAATGCAGTACAACTTCTCTCTCCACCAACCTTCCAATATTAATCATTGTTGTCTGCATTGGCCAAATCCAACTAAAAGTCAAAAGTTAGAGCAGATGGCTGACCTGCAAGAACTGGACTCTAACAATAGACAGTAGGTAGCAAAGTGTAGAGATTAGACCTTAAACTGGAGGAGAGCAAGTTGAAACTATAATGCATATTCTACTTCTCTTGCTAACTTTTATCTAGTCCAGATATTTGCTGGAAGGAAAAAATTCTCAAGTCAGACCTCAATTATCTCATTAAAGGATATTTTCAACTCACTTTTGATTCCTATGTAACTACTATTATAACATTAGCCATCACCTTTACTTTTCAGAAAAGGTAGCCACAGATCATTAACTTGAGTTCGCGTCATCACAGTGTCCAGCTGTGTGCCTGGTCACTAGGCTAAAAACTGATAATTAGGCCTTTCTTTTTACACCAACCATTCTATGTTCTTACTCTCTGAGACCATCTCTTCCTGCCCTTGGACAGCAGCTCTACTTGGCAGAATAATCCAAATGTTTATTATTATAGGACCCAAGCCCTCACTGGATCTATCTTTATTGGGTTGAAGCAATGTTTCATTATGATTATAACTGGATATAGGATTACTAAGAGGTGCTTCAGTGATTTTTTTTAGACGAGTCTTCCTTTGCCCCTGTGGTGGACTACCAGACCAATTTTCCCTTCATAATTGGAGATAAGCCCTGTGACCATTGGACTAACCTAATTCTTTGTATTTGTTTCACCATCACAAGAAGCCCCAAAAGGCCAGAGTGTAGTCTACCTAATTAACAGACCCATGATTATGGCCCTTAGTAAAAGCACACTTCCTTTGGCCACTAGTACCTTTAAACCCACTCAGCACCAGGCTGCAGAGGTGAGCAGCAAATGTTCAAAAATGGATTACTAAATAGATCAATAAAATATATATCAATAAAAGTCAATCTCCAACTTGGATACCAGATTGATACATTCTAACTGAAGAGAATTGAAATCATATGTTACTCATACATACAGAGAGTTGAAATCATTGATACTACATTTTAACTGTGGGGTGTAACTGAGTATTCAATAGCCCATAACATTATTCTATCAAATTCTTTTTGTTTGGGTAAGTAGTTCATGGTAAACCAATAAACCCTTCCCACATGAGTCCATAGTTACATTCCTTTCACCATAAAGTGAGTTATTTGTATATAAGCAATGATGTGTATGATAACAAGGCTAAATAAAACATTATGTAAAATACACTAATGGATGTTCTGGCAGAAGTATTTTAGACAGGGAAGGCAAGTTCATATTTGGAATATGTACATATATTTTCATGAAGACAAATCATTGCCTTGCATCTGAGGGAAGGGATCAAAAAGAATCTAACTGTGACATCTATTGAAAGGTTGGGCAGGTGGTAGGCAGACCAACCTTAATGAGGGAAAGTCTCTGTGTTTTGAGCCCAGGCCTAGCTGTATTGAGGATACAGTAGAATATTTGGACAACAAGTTTGACTGACATCAATAAGATGACCCATCTTGTCCACCTGGTTATGGTATCTTTAAGTAGGTACTTCTAGAAGGTATCTATTTGGTACATGATTGATTTCCTTGTGATGTCCATCCATAGCTTTCCTTATGCTTCTTGTCATAAATATTCTATTTATTCTTTGATTCCATCAAGTAAAAAGGCAGTACTCAAGAACAAATATAGACCATATATAATCTTTCTTTCAATATATGTACATATTCATTTATTCATACATGCATAATAGCTAGTATACTGCTTGACTTTTTATGAAGAAAATATTTCCCTTCATTATTGTCTTCGACCCCCTCCCCAAGCTATGCTGTAACACAAACAATTGCATTTTCTAATGGTACATGCTGCTGTGCATAACCATGTGTAAAACACGTCCATTCCTCTTTCCCTTTCAGATAACTGGTTATAAGGAACTTCTTATGAGCTCCTGTGTGTGGATTGAGTAAGAATTGGTGAAGCTGTAAGAGTAGGTATTTGTGAATTTGAGCCATCTGCATATGCTAATTACTCATGCAATCTAGACCTTTGACAGTTTGGTGTCACATGTACCATTTCCATTCATTCCACAATGAAAGGCCTTTGTTAATATTCAAGATTGATATTTTATGGATAAGATAGGCACAGAATATAATTGAAGGAAGAGGTATGGTCTCTGCTCTTATTAGAAAATTGGGGCTTGCCAGAGGCCCCATCTACCATCCCTATCTGCCACACAGATTTCTTCATGATTAATTATGCCATGTCATTAGGGCCAGGTGGCAGAGCAGCTTCCATTTCAGACTGGGTATGCTAATGAGTCTTCTCTTTCTCCAGGTTCCACTCAGAACTGATAGCGTTATGGATTTCCCAGTAAATGAGACAGAACAGATAATCTAAAATTTAATGAAACTGCAAAGCATTAAAATTTGGCTTCTTCCTTCATAAATGGCAGTGTAAGACATACTAAGTTGTCTTTTACTTTTTAAAAAAAATTTTTAATGATTTATTTATTTTTGAGAGAGAGAGAGAGACAACATAAGCAGGGGAGGGTCAGAGAGAGAGGGAGACAGAGAATCTGAAGACAGACTCCAGGCTCTGAGCTAGCTGGCAACACGAAGCCCAATGCAGGGCTTGAACCCACGAACTGTGAGATCACGACCTGAGCTGAAGTAGAACACTCAACTGATTAAGCCACCCAGGTGCCCCAAGTTGTCTTTTACTTTAAAAGAATGGCCCCAACATTCCACAAACACTAGAGGAAATCACTATCATGGGAGCCTCAGAAACTTCTCAAGGCTGACTGCCTGCTCTAGGATGTATCTCATTAAAGCATACAGGGAGCTTTCTAATTCCTCTTTTCCAGGTCATTTAGTAAAATGTCATATTGTCAGAGATGGGTGACCAAGATAAACACAATACATTTATTCCAATATTCCCATTTCCTAAGCTTTTGCACCCTTTTCTCTATATTGAATGCCAGGGAAGTTCTGACATCTTAACCTCATTGACTCAAGGCCATTATTGAGTCCAGAATCTCCTTATCCAAAAAAATCAAATCATTGAGGCCCATTCTATGGGCTGGAGCTAACATTTTAAATCCTGAATTTCAAGTACTTTTACACATATCAAGACATTTAGCCTAACCCAACTTTATATTCCATTCTTCTCCTTCTTTTTTTTAACACAGTCAAGAGCCTTCCCCCAAAAAGATGGGAAGAGAAGTCTGGGCTGAAGACATATTAAGATACAGACACGAGCATTGTCAGCATTGATTTGGGGCTTAAAGCACCACAGTCAGATGAGATCACCCACAAAGCGACTGTGGATAGAGTAGATGTCTATACAAAGACTGATCTCAGAAAAGTGATGAGAAAAATCAAGAAATGACACTGAGAAGGAAAGGCTAGATTTCAAGAAACATTAGGAAACTACAATCTCATTAAGCCAACGGGAAAGAAAATATTTAGGAAGAAAGTGATTAGTTGGGTAGAAATGCTGCCTAATGAGTCAAGATGAAGGAGCTTTGACCATCAGCTTTAAAACACGGTGTTAATATGATTCAACAAAAGGACAGCGTCCTCCTCACCTACATGGGATATGTTCCAAATTACATGTATCGCATTTTCTTTATCCATTTATCTGGTAACAAACACTTGGTTGTTTCAATATCTTAACTATTATGAACGATACTGAATATAAGAGCACAGATACATCTTTGAGCAACTAATTTCACTTCCTTTTGGAATATATCATAAAGGGATTGCTGAATCATATAGTAATTTAATTTTTAGTGTCTTGAGTAACCCCCATACCTTTCCACCATGGTTGTACCAATTTACATTCTCACCAACTTTGTACAAGTTTTCTCTTTTCTCTACATCCTTGCCAACACTTGTTACCCCCCCTTTTTTTTTAAACAGACATTCTAACAGGCATAATGTGATATTTCACTGTGGCATTTCTGTGATAAAATGGGATATTGAGCACTTATTTATATACCTGTTCACCAGTTGTTGTCTTCTTTTTTTTATTATTAAAAACTTTAACATTTATTTTTGAAAAGGAGACAAAGTGAGAGGGGAGGGGGCAGAAAAAGAGGGAGACACAGACTCTGAAATGGGCTGCAGGATCTGAGCTGTCAGCACATAGCTCGATTCAGGGCTCCTACTCACAAATTGTGAGATCACGACCTGAGCCACCGAGGCACCCCTATCTTTTTTTATTTTTAATTAGTTTAATGTTTTTTTTTTTTTTAATTTTTGAGAGAGAGAGAGATTCAGTGCTAATAGTGGAGTGGCAGAGAGAGGAAGACAGAATTCAAAGCAGGCTTCTGGCTCTGAACTGCCAGCACAAAGCCTGATGTGGGGCTCAAACCCATGAACAACAAGATCATGACCTAAACCATCCAGGTCGTTCTGTTTGTCTTCTTTTCAAATATCTGTATTTAGGTCCTTTGTTCATTATTTACTCAGTTCCTCCTCTTTCTTCTTCTTCTTCTTCTTCTTCTTCTTCTTCTTCTTCTTCTTCTTCTTCTTCTTCTTCTTCTTCTTCTTCTTCTCCTGTTGAGTTGTAGCAGTTCCATCTATATTTTGGATATAAACCAGATATATGGTTTGAAAATATTTTCTCTCAATCTGTATGCTGCTCTTTTGTTTTTATTTTTTCATATGGCTTAGAATTTCAAGTAAAGACATGTTTTTAGAGTAAATATTGTAAACAAACTAACAAGTACCCAACTTCAACATAATTTCACAAATCTTAGTGTCTATTATTTTAATTTGGTTTTCCTTTTTGCAGTTCAGAAGAGATACTCTATTACTTTATAACATGCTATTTTCTCATTCTGCCTGTGATGAATGAAGTTGCATTTATTACTCAGACATTCTATTTCAAATTTAGTGAGCAAGGTGATGTTAAGAAACACATTGTGGTAAGAAGATGGAATTTAAATCAAACACTGCAATTCCTGGTTTTGTAATATTAGAAAGCTCAATGATGCTCCCATTTTTACCTTGGTAAAGTGGACTAAGCTAATTTTGGTATTGTAGGGTAATACTCATAATCTGATTTAGGGAAAGGACTTGAAAAAATTCTAAAATAGCACATTTTCTTTACTGACTACTGTATTTCAGCTACTAAATAGCCATGTGTATTAGCTAGAGATGACATTTTGAAAACTTCTGGAAAGTTTAGGCCTGGCCAACTGTGCGTACCTGAGAATTATCTAAATTCTAGCACCTTCTTGGAACATATTTGTTCTTATTAGTTGTAAGGTTTTAAAGAGAAGCTAATAAAATGCAGAAAATCTCCTCTTATTGGTTTCTTAGGACTAGCACAACAAAGCATCACTGCACAGCTTGAATCAACAGAATGTATTCTCTCATGGCCCTGTAGGCTAGAAGTCCAAAATCAATGCTCATCATGGTCAGTTCCTTCTGAAAGTTCTAAAAACAGTCCATTCCATGCCTCTCTCCAGTTCTCTACTGAGAACCAGGAATCCTTGACATTACTTGACTTGTCAGTTCATCATCCAGTCTCTGCCTCTGAAATTTGAGTAACAAGAGAATCATTAGCAACAGTTTTTCTCTGTGCTTCTCCAGATCCATGCTCACCCTTCTGTCCTCAACATTTCATCCTGAGAGGGTGACCCATGCAGACCGTCACAAAAATTTCCCTAAAACTTAGACTTCTATTTGGATTCTATCAATAGATGACAATGGTGGGACACTTGAAGAAGGAAGAGGGGGCTTTTGGTGTGTTTCTTCCCTGTCATGTTGCTGCGGCCTGGCTTCAATCCATGATTAATCTTCAAAGCACCATTTTAGTGACACGCCAGGCAGTTTTCTCCCTGTTTTATAGAAACTGTCTCATCCCCTTACATCTTCATTATTAGATGTAGAAATGAAGCCTAGTGGTTTTCTTGTCTCTTACCCATACTTTTTTATTATATTCTTTTCAAGTCTCCCAGTAAAAGTATGCTACATATTGCCTATAGTTTTACTGACTATTTACCTTCATTATCATAATTTTCATATTTTAAAGCAACAAATGGTTTTACAAGTTATTTATTTTTAAAATGGCCATTAGCAAAATTTCTTTGCTACTTCTTGGCCAAAGCATTTATGGGACAGTGTAAGTCTTCCATCTCTCTCTTTGACAAGGGAGCCACATAGATACCTAAGTCACCAGTTAGAAGATGACTTATGTGTCTCTTGCCAATTTTTGAACAAGAAAAAATGAAAATTTTAATAAAGAACTTTTAAAACTAAACGAAATATCCTTTATTAAATTTGAAATATATAATTACTTAAACATGCTTAAACTATATCCCCAATGAACTACAACTAAATTTTAAAAATCCATTTTCTTGTAATTATAGATTGTGTAACACTGGTTGTAGTAGTCAGGCTAGGGTAAGGTATGTCGTTTTAACAATTTATAAAATCTCAGTGGTTAAACCCCATAGAAGTTCCATTTGTCCTCATACACAAATTGTCTCATTGACCAAAAATTGGCTTCCTTTTTCTGGCATGGAAACTCTATCCTATGAGGAAAGTAGGGTGAAAGAAATGGGAGTCCCATGAGCCCTGGCCTGGTATGCCCAGGTTACAACCTCTGTACTATAAATTTGTAGCTGGGTTAAGAAAGTAGACCCAACCTCTTGGGTGCACTCTCTTGAAATTGGCTTCTGCAACGTGAAGCTGGTGGGTGGGTGGGAAATACTGACAGCCTGCCCCTTCTGTGGAGATGTCTTAGGCCTTGCCTAGGAGCTATGAAGTTGGGAAGCCCCAACTTCTTGACAACACACACCAGGAATAGAGCTTTTGCTATGCTGAGCTGTGGAATGAGAAGGAAGGAGCAAGCCCTTTCTAAAATGTTATAGACATATTACCTAATTTGGTAGTTTTCTTGAATAAAGTCTCTTCATGCACTGTTTGCCCTGGGGAAAAACTCCAAAGATTTTAACTTTGTTGTTTTATAATTTGTGTCCATTTCTTGTTGTTTTGCTGGGATGTGGGCCCACGGAACTCATCATACAACCATTCTAGAAATGTCAAAGGGTTGTTTACACTTTTTCTAATTCCAGTTAACTGGAATCATAACTCACTGTTATGATTATTTGGAAGATTATAACCTCTCTAATAACCCATCAATCCATTAAACCATTATTCAATATAGGGATATTCTTATTGAAAAACAAGCAAAATTTGCCAAGTTCCTAGTTGTTATAGACTGACTTGTGTCCCAAAATTCCTATGTTGAGATATCAACTCCCAACACTATGGTATTTGAAGATGGGGCCTTTGGGAGATGAAGATTTAGATGAAGTTGGGGCCTTCACAATGGAATTAGTGCCCTTATAAGTGATACCAGAGAGATTGTAGTCTCTCTTTCTCTGTCATGTGGGGACACAGAAAGAAGGCAGCCATCTATAAGAAAGTAGCCAGTTGCAAGCCAGGAAGAGGGCTCTCACCAAAACTCAACGATACTGTCACCTTGATCTCAGACTTCCAGCCGCTAGAACTGTTGGTTAAGCCATTCCATCTATTGTAGTTTGTTATGGCAACCCAAGCTGACCAGACACGGGTACTTGTACTTTGGTCTTATTATATGATGTTGCTATTAGACACTACTCCCGCATATTCCAATTAATATCTATTTGTAGCAAGGGTCTTGTCTTTGGTGAACCAGTTTTATCCACCTATCTTGGTATCAGGTTTCAGAGTCAGTTTAGAACTTAGTAAGTTCACTGTCAAAGGCACAGCTCATACTTTCATACCAATGACATTAATTCTAGAAAAGATGGCCAACTCTAGTTATGTATTTTCTGGAATTAAAGTTTCCCTTTGGAAACTTTGGATGGCTCAGTCCATTAAGGCTTTGACTTCAGCTTAGGGCATGATCTCAACATTTGTGAGTTCGAGACCCATGTCAGGCTCTGTGCTGACAGCTCAGAGCATGGAGCCTGCTTTGAATTCTGTGTCTCCCTCTCTCTCTACCATTCCCCTGCTCATGCTCTGTCTCTGTCTCTCAAAAATAAATCAACATTAAAAAAATTTTTTAAACATCAGCCCCGATGGTGAGCCTGAGTTACCAACAAAAATCTCTCTCCTGGTGTATTTTTAAATAATTTTTCTTCTAATTAATATTACTTAGGTTAGTAACATTCCATCAGAGAAATGTTAATAATATTAAACTTCCAAAAAAATGGTTATGGTCTCAATTCTTCTCTCTTCAAATATTTTTGTTCCAATTCATATATGTTTCTACCTACAGATAAGCTCTGCATTTCAAGCAGCTTTCGGAGAGATTTGATGCCACAGACAACTTATTTCATGAGTCTCCAGATATAATTCTTTCTTTTTGTTTAAATTTATATATGTAAATATTTAGGGGTCATTGCAACAACTCTTTCCTGAATAAACCCGTTCTCTTCTAAGGTGACCTACTCTCTCCACCAATAAAGAAAGCTGATTTTGTCATTTTTTAGAAATGTAAAGGTTTTTAAAAATTGCTTAAAATCACTTTTTACATTTAAGAACATCCTAATTGAAAGATCAGCAAAACTAAGAACTGACAAATCATTGAATTAATTCTAACATATAATTCAATCACATTTCTGCTACTTTTTATTTACTATCTGTATCAGTTCAGCAAAATGAGCAATGCATGTTCATTCTTACCTTCACAGATACACATGTATTTTATAAGGTCCCTGGTGATATAGTTTGCTATACAAATCATAAATACAGTTTATACACAGAGCTCAGATTTTGATACACCTATATCCAAAAGATATTCATATGTGATAAATCACTGATTGAAACCTGAGGCAATTAAGTGATGATGATCTTGGCATACTAGTGGCTATATTTTTCATTAAGACAATGTTAGTCCTTTACTTAGGTCTGGCTGAGTAGAAAAGAGTCAAGTTAGGCTCACATTGCATTTAATTTCTTGTCGCTCAAATATACATAATGTTAATTCACACTAATCAAATCTACATGGTAACATCTTGCTTTATTAGACCAAGTTACCTTGCTTAGAATTCCATTCTTTAATTGAACTAAAAGCTGTTAATCTACCAAAAGGCAAAACAAGTATCAACTGCGCAGTGGTTTTATCTTTTATTTTTTTCTTTTTGAAATCATGAATAGGAAACTCTATTCTACATTGTTATAATACAATATGTGATAATATTTTGATTATTACATATTCCAACAATATCCAGTTTATAGAGTGAAATACAGTTATTCACTTTCACATTTTATTTCCATTCTTTCTTTTCTTTCCAGCAGCAACCTTTCTCACTAGCTATTATATCTTTTCAGACAGGCATTTCTATTCATTTCCAGACATAATTTACAGGATGGTGAATGGGACTTAACTGTTATCTTTTTCAGGGGTAATCCAATAATACATAGTATACAGTATTTAATCCTGACAATCTGGACTTTCTGGAAATTCTGTGACCCATCTAACAAATTATTCTTCTGCTTATCAATGCTGAATATATTCTCTTATTGGTAACAAGAACTCTGAATGGAACAGGCTTTTCTTGACGTTTTTTCTCAGAAGATCATCATGGGTAATAAACTCCGAATTTCTGATTATCATGAAATAAATTTGCCAAATGATAATTTAGCTGCATACACTATTTTTGAGTGGGTGTCTTTATAGCTCAGCATTGAATAGATGCTATTCTACTTTCTTCTAGATTCAAGGGTGCAGATAAGTGTGATGGTAATGTAATTCTTTTTACTTTGTAGGCATCTTGTTCTTCTTGCCGTGGATTTACAAGAATTTTTTCTTGGTTTTTATAGTTCAGAGGTTCTATTAGGAAATGCCTGGTTTTGTGTGCTTTCGCTCATCAGTGTGACCTTCAATTAGTGAACTTTTTCTGTGGCATGTGTTTACCTCATAATTCTTCAGTTCAGAAAAATTTTCATCTAATTGCTAAATTCTTGTCTTTCCATCATCAGTTAGTATTTCACTTTATAAAGTTTCCATTTTTCATTCAATCCCACTTGAATATATTCTCCAACTTCTGATCTTTTCCTCATGATTTTGTACTTTTGCCACTGGATCTGAGTCATTTCTTGCATTTTATTTTCCAACCACTAATTTTGAATATTTATTATTCTTTTCTTCAGTAAAGCTACTGATTTATTGTTAGGAAACTGTTTTGTTTGATTAGCTTAAGAAGTCCCCCTCTGGGGCACCTGGATATCTCAGTCCGTTGAGCATCCACCTTTAGTTCAGATCATGATCTCGTGGTTCATGAGTTTGAGCCCCACATGGGGCTTGCTGCTGTGAGTGCAGGAGCCACTTTGAATCCTCTGTCCCCCTCTCTTTATGTTCCTTCCACTTTCATGCTCTCTCTTTTTCGCTCTTAAAAATGAATAAATATTTTTTTAAAATTCCCTTTCAGATTTCACCTCAATTTCCTAAGCACTCATATATTTTTCTTATTGAGAAAAATTTCTATTTGTTTGGTCTGAACATTTTCCTTTGGGGTCTGAATCTTACAGAGGGATGTCTTTTTTTCTTGTTATGTCACTAACACTGGCTGTTGGTACATCAACAAGTATGTACCATGTTATAAATGGAGGATGTGTGTGGTGACCCAGAAAAAGGAAGGTTGCCACACCACTAATAAGGGGCCTTGAGGAAGCTTCATGGCTTGTGCTTGCCCAGTTTCCGGGTGAGAGAGGATTTGCTCCTTTAGCCCTTGCTTGTCTACTTACAGGTCAAAGAAACAAGACACGCTTATAAAGCACTGATGTTGACCTTACCTCCAATGGTCCGTGGGTCCCTGCAGAGATCCCTGGTCCTCCCCAAAGCCTCCTGTTCAGGCTACTCAATCTTCATGGGAGAAAAGTCCAACTCTCACTTGCTTCTCTGTCTGGAAAGGAAAACTCAATGTATTTGGTAATAAAGTGAAGGAAGAGTCCATAGATGCTAGAATTCTCTATAAATTTTATGATTGATACGTGGACTTACTTTCTCTTCAGTATGTTAGTTGTTTTTCTTCTTTTCCCAGGTGACTTTAAATAAAAGGTGAGAAAAACAAAATATAGTTTCAGCATCTGTCTTAACACCAATCTTTCAGCCATTCATGGATTTTCTTTCCAAATGTTTATGCCTCTTTTCCCAAAGCTCCAACTTTCATGCCAATAACATTTTCTCTCAACTGATGGACATGTCAACAGGGAATCAACGTCGAGCAAGGAGAGCTGTGTCGTACCTGTCAACTCACACCACAAGGGAACCCACATCCACACTGGCTTTGTTTCCAGCATCTAGTCTTTGAACATTTTGTTTCTAGACTCCCAAATGTGACTTCTACCTTTAAATTCCATTCGTTAAGATTATATCATTTTAATATCTTACATTATCATAAAACAGATTCCCTCAAAATAATAAGATATCCTTTTGACTTGCTGCTAACAGCTGCTTGGAATCATGTCTGTCAGTTCGACACATCACAATAAGGAAAGAATCAGTTTGAAGTGTGTCTTTTTTGCTTTATTTTCCGTTTCATACCTGATAATGTATTCCTCTAATAATAACAGATAATTAAAAAGAAGCCTATATCTTGTTCAGTATTCATCTCCCTCCCTAACTTTATAAGATTCTGTAAATTAATTTTTTTAAATTGCAAAGTGTTAAAGATTCCACTAAATTTAATCAGAATGAATCAAATCATGCCACACAGAGAAGCTTATGGACTTCTTGGAATAATGGTATTTTAGCAACATTTTAAAGTATCCATAAGTATATTAAATATTTCATTCTAATAGTTTTGGCTTTTACATTGAAGGATTTAATCAATCTGGAATTTATTTTTGCAATTTTATCACTAGTGTGAGGGAGAGATCTAATTTCGCTTTTTTCCACTTAAGACAATCCCACGTTATTAATTTTAAAAAATTATCTCTTTTCTACAAATTTTTATAACATTATGAATGTATGATTTTATATTTATAACTTTATTTTCATGTCAAATCCTATTAATTAATCCTAACAATTGACCTTATAAAGCAAATGTTAGACTCAAAACTTTTAAATCTGAATGATGACTTCTAAATATTAAAACAAATGGGGAACATCACCATAGTCAACAAAAGATCATCATTTTTGGACTAAGTTATTTTTTGTAATCATTGCATTAAATGAAAATAAAATAAAATAATTTTCTTTTCGATGAGTTTAAGTGCTTGACAATGGCTTTCGTAGTTTGAATAACTGAATCAGTACCTGTCTCACTTTGTGAAATATGACAGTTAAATCTTCTTAGTGTAGCTAAAAATTTCTGCCTCTCTGTAATACCATGTTGAAAAAATGGGACAAAGCTCCTGGAGTTGTCAGGAAATACTGAGTTTCACTGGGTAAAAATATCTTCTACAGTATGAGGAATATCTAAAAGATGAAAAGAAAAAACAATGATTGATTAAACGAATATTTTTAAGTTTTACAGGAGAAATTTATATTTGGTTTTTATATTTGAAGCAAAATATTTTTTTTACTCAGATCAGAAAAATCCGTTAATTGCAGATTTGTTACTTTTAGACAGTATGCTGTTTGCTGTTAATTACAGCAAGGTCTTGTAAAAGCAGTCATATCTAATTCAACAGATGAAAAGTGAAGAAAAAACCTATAAAGTCTATATCTTTGCATTAATTAATAGTTTAAGTTCTATATGCTCTACTGATTATAGAAACTTTAAAATGTCCCCACTTCAGGCATATGTTTAAAAGAAGTATGAAGTTCAATATCAGAATGAATAATTTTCAAACCTTACTAAGAAACTTCAATTACAGACTAGTGGGAAAACAATAACCGGATCTTACTTAGTTGGAAACGAATGAAATGGTGTACTTTTCATCAGAGTAGAAGTGAGAATGTACTTGCTCTTTTGTCTCAGGTAGTAGATTATATTCAATTCTTATATATGCAAGTATAACTTCGATTGGAGCTTCTTTTAGTTTATTTCCCTTTTGTTTGAGTTCCTAAAGATGAATGGATATAGAGCAGCTGCTCCATCCTTGTTGTAACAGGTAATATTAAGTGCCTACCCAGAATTTTGGCCTCTGTGGGTACACTGGCAAATATATATTTCTCCAAGGAACCATTCGACTGAGACCATATTTCAGAAACATATGAATTTTAATAATCTCAGGTTTAAGCTGAATTAACCAAGTAGGTGAAGACAGGTCTAGCCATTAACTACAATTGTCTAGAGTTCCCATCTGCCAGGTGGTTTAGATCAGATCACAAAAAAAGGAAGAAATACTTATCAAAAAGTTATATTTGAACTCAGGCTCTCCCCTTGTCACATCTGTGAATGTAAATGTATGATATTTTAAATGCATTGTGTTATAACCCTCAAAGCCCTAAGCTTTCTTTTGCATGATTAACAAACAAAATATCCGATTTTTTTCCTTGGAATTTCCTTCATCAATCATCTAGGAGTCTGGAGAGACAGGTGTGTGTAGATAAATAAAGGTTGTTTGATTATCACTTAATATTTTGTGATGCTTGCCACATTCTGAGTCATTGGTCCTAGTGTTATTTACACATTTATGTAATAACTACTGATTGGGCATCTCTTGCAAGTAAAATGTGATTCCAGATATTAAGCATAATTAATAAACAAGATGGTGAGTGTCCCTCACCTCCTGGATGGAGACAGCTTCCTAGCATTGCCTTCATGGTTTTTCTGGGCCACTGATCCTGTTGGTTTTATGTCCTCACTGCTGCAAAGTCCTGGGCGCATCAGCTGCCTCTCTGTAGCTGCAGACCTCTTCTTCTAGACTGTTCATCTAGATGACACTTCTTATGCCTCTCAGGACAAGATCTTTCAAAGGGATTTATCATAACAGAACTCCTGCACACTTTATGATATACTTATTTCATTTATACAGTGGTTCCTAAACTTGGTTGTGGATCACAATGACTTCATGAAATGTTTAAAAGGCACATATTTTCTTCTCTCTTCATGTTTACTGAATTAGAGTAACTGGTAGCAAAGCCCAATAATCTATATTCTTAAAGATGTCAGATAATTCTGATGGAGTGTGAAACACAGCCTCCTAGTTCACCTGCTCCCACAAATCCCTTCAAATCTGAGCCCTGCTGTTCAGTTCCACTCACTCCTAGCAAACTAGTTCATGTGTTTGGTTTTGGCTTGTGTGTCTGTTTCAAGACCCCAATTTTCTTTTCCATTGTCTGACCCTTTATGAGGATTTTCAATTTATTGCTAGAGTTTGAATAGACCCAAACCCTCATCATCAGTAGGTTTGAGTTCATTCTCACAGGACTTTATAAAATTCAAAGTTTGAGGTTTCCATTTTTATGTCCCTGGGCTAGGACCAACATTCCACAATAGCTACAAGATTCTTTCACTATTTACTAAAAGCACCAAATCTGGTGTGCATGCAGACTCCAGAGGGGAGATGGCGTCTATAACCCCGGAAACTGAATGTCATCTTCAACTGAGCTAAATTACAGTTACTCATAAAATTTCTGTGGGAAAGAACATTAGTCGAGATAAAGATGCATATTAGAATATTAATCTAACAAAAATATCTTTAGAGTTGGCTAATCTTCACTTCTGGAAATATGAAGTTATCTTTGGAAAAAAGAAAAAAGGAGGATGGTGGAAAAGAGCAAGCACATGTTGAGACAGAGCCATTTGGACTGAAGTCCCGGCAATGAGCTTTCTATCAGGGTGGTCGGGACAAAATGTTTAACTTCTGAGGTCTAGTTTCCCTCACTGGTGAAGAAATGCTAGCAGTACCTAGTTTATAAGATTATTCTCAGTATTAGTTGAGACAACGCACATTAAGCACTTAAAGTAATACTTAGCACACTGTAATAATTCAAGAAATAATGACTTATTTATATCATTCTTATTGATATTACTATCATTATGATGGATAAATATAGAAAGTTGTCAATGTTAGGTAGAACCTCTCCCTAGGTAAATTCTATAATAAGAATTATTACGGCATACCAGTAAACATTTTCTCTCAATGGTCATTAAACCTTCTTTAAAATAAGTTTTTAAAGTTTATTTATTCATTTGGGATGGGGCAGAGGCAGAGAGAGAGGGAGAGAGAGGAAGCCAAGCAGGGTCCATGCTGTCAGCATGGGGCCCAATGAAGGGCTCAAATTCATGGACGGTGAAATTGTGACCTGAGCCAAAATCAGAAGTTGGATGCTTAACCAAATGAGCCATCCAGGTGTCCCTAGTTATTTTTTTTAATAAAACTATATACAAGTTTCACACTGTAATGTACAGTGTTAGTTTTCAAAAGAAAATCTACATATAAAGTATGTATTAACCACCTCTAACTGACTGGGATGCAGAAGCCTTCGTCTCCTTTCCCGTGGTGGCTACAGAGTCTCTGTACAGGAAAGTCCTATGATTTGATTATCTGTTTGACAGGAAAGACAAAGGCATGTTTTGACAGGGTGGTAATACAGTAACCCCGTCATTGTGAGATAGAGCTTTTCTATCTGCAATGACTTGGGCGAACACAGTTCCGTGGTGGGGCTGGGGAAGTAGAGGTGAGGGAATTTCTCCCTTTGTGCTACCATGGCTCCCCTCTCTCATGAATTACTAAAACACTAAAATTGGCTGAAGTTACTTCAAATTTATTTAAAATTTTTTTAATGTTTATTTATTAGAGATAGAAAGAGAGACAGAGAGAGGAGAGAGATAGAGATATTAGAGAGAGAGGGAAACACAGGATCCAAAGCAGGCTCCAAGCTCTGTCAGATGTGAACCACAAACTGGGAGATTAGGACCTGAGCCAAAGTTCATGCTTAACTGCCCGAGTCACCTGGGTGTCCCAATGGTTGTAGTTACTTCAACTTTGAAAGGATGCAAAGAATTAAGAAACTCGCAAGCCAATAATAAAATTTAACATATTTTACAATTGATTCTAACAATCTGGAATTATCCTATTCTGTATTTTTAATTTTGTACTAGAACTGCTGTACATTTCATGGATGGCTGAGACTTCCAAACACATTACAATATAGGAAATAATAATTCGTCTATGAGACATAAAATAAAGCCCATTAAGCAAAGACTTTTTAGTTAATGAACCTATGCAGATTTAGCCTCAGGGGAAGGGTGATAACAAAAAGGATCATATATCATGAGAATTACTAATTTATTGAATGACAAGATCCATTCATCCCTTCTTTTACAGAGAAACCTGCTAAAGAATAAAAAGGAACTTGTTCTTAATTTTTCTATGTGTAAGCTGCAGTTTGAGGAATTAATTTTTATCTGATTAAAAAATCTGTATCAACAGAGAATTCCATACTGACACTAAAACTCTTCCCAGATATTTCTTTTCTGATAGCTTAATTAAACAGGCACTAGTTTCATTTCTCTCTTAGCGACGACTTTAGAGATATAAACAATTCTTCTCATCCGGCATAAAGCTGAATTTCCTGGCTTGTAAAGCAAATGTATACACAGTTTGATTCTATGTACACCATTCTATGCCATGAATTTCTGGGTTACTTGTACATATTTGCCACTTTCCTTTACTTCCTAGTATGCAAATCTAATTGGCTGGCTGTCTTACAGTTTACCCCCCAAATAAAAGACTGCATTATGAAGCATGCAGCTAATGAGACAGAAAATCAGGATGAACATATAATTCCTCCTTTGTCCCATAAATCCCGAAAGACAAGATGAATACATTTGAGAGAAAAATATTATTAAAAGGAGAACCGGCCTTACAATTTCATTCTAATGGGATACACAGAAGAAATATGAATATTGCACTAGAGTTAAGCTGGTAAAATGTTAGGTTGATGGATGTTTATGGAAAATGCATGTGTTTCTTCCTAGGGAAGTGCATATACAAGCTTTCAGAGCTTCCACAATATACATGAGTGATGTTTCCTTTGCTTGCTCTATAATCATACAACGTGGGCAAATATATAACAGTGAAGTCCAAAATTTTGCTTGTTAGCTTCATTCAAAATATTCAGATGCTGTATTGTGAGTTATTCTCTAGTGAATGACTATAATAAACATAACAAACACGAGCACTGGGCTTTATCTTTATTACTGCCATGTTAAGGTACATATCAGTTTTGCTTACCTGTGCTAGACTAACTTGCAAATAAATTGCACATTGGTGAATGGTCCCAAAGTTCTACTTCACTATTTGTAGCTTAGGGCCCACTTTGTACTTTTGACATAGTAGAAGTAGTGAAGATGGAGAGATTGGTTCTGGTACAGATCAGGTTCTCATTAGAGTGAATTGAATTCTTTAATCAACAACATACTTTTTATAAGAAATTAAACCCAATGCCTGGAGATTTCCTGTTTTCTAATGGTTTACTTTTCTCTTTTTAAAGTAGCCTTAAGCCAAAGTGAAGTTGAAGGTTGGGGGGAGGCTGTTATGCAATCCAGAAGTTTGTTGACAAAACTTTTTTGATGTCTTCTAATTTATAATGGAAAGTGAACCTCCCAGAATAGTACAAAAAGCAAGTGAATCACATTATTCTAAGTCAAAAATTTAAATACAAAGCAGTTCCTAAAATGCTCATGTTTAAGCTTTGTGCCATTGTAGCAAACTCTCACTTCATGAGCAGTTTATTCTGTGTGAAAAGCAAGTATCTATATACCTAACTATGAAAATACTAAATAGAAATGGTAATGCTGATCTCCATACAGAGGAAAAACTCAAGTCTCAATTTAGTGCATTGATCTTCTGTGTGTACATCTGTATTTGAAATAAATTGAAGTATTCAACCAAAACAAGAAATAAAACTAAAATTGGTAATGTTTATACATCTTTTCACTTTCAAAATCTTGTTTTCGAAATTTGAATGATTCAGAAAAGACGTGTAGAAGTCTAAATATAGTCTGGTTTTGTATTTTTCTCCAGAAGGAGTGTATTTGGTGATTAATTGGCTCCTTTCAGTCAACTCATGATATTTATTTTTTAATCTGTTCTTTCTTCTTATGGTCAAAGACTGCTTCTGTTTTACTGCAATACAGTAATTTTTCATTGTTTTGGTGACAACTCTTCTAAAATATTTTTATTATAGAAAGCACTATTTAGCAAGACTTCATTAAAATTAAATACTTTTGCTCTGCAAAAGACAATGTGGAGATACAAGCCACAGACTTGGAGTAAATATTTGCAAAGGGACACCTAATAAAGGACTGTATTCAAAGTATCTAATGAACTCTTTAAACTCAACAATAAGATAACACACAACTCAATTAAAAAATGTTAATGAAAACAGACACACCACTAAATACGATATACAGATAGCATGCAAATGCAAAGATACTCTGTATCACATGACATTAGGGAATGCAAATTAAAAACAACTATGAGATATTATGACACACCTATTAGAAATGGCCAATTGGGGTGCCTGAGTGGCTCAATCAGTTAAGTGTCTGACTCTTGATTTAGGCTCAGGTTATGATCTCACAGTTCATAGGATCAAGCCCTGCATGGGGCTCTGTGCTAACAGCATGGAATCTGCTTGGGATTTTCTCTCTCCCTCTCTCTTTCTCTCACTCCCTCAGGTGTATTTGCTCTCTTTTTTTCTCTCTGAAAATAAATAAATAAACATCAAAAAAAAAAAAAAGAAATGGACAAAATCAAGAACACAGACCATGCCAAATGCTGGCAAGGATGTGGAGCAACAGGACCTCTCATTCATTGCCACTGGGAATGTAGAATGGTTCAGCCACTTTGTGTGATAGTTTGGCAGTTTCTTACATAATTAAACACCTTCTTTCCATATGATTCAGCAATCACACTTCTTGGTATTTCCTGAAAACTTATGTCCACACATTGTGCATGTGTGGGAACATGGGGTATATGAAAACTATGCTTTTCACTCAGCATTGTCATGAAGCTAAAACTGCTCTAAAAAATAAAGCTTATTAATTAAAAAGTATTGCCTGAAATATATTTTCATATGAGTTTTCAGGTCAATGCTCCCTTTCAATTACATTGAAATATTTTACAATAGATTTTTCCCTCCTTTTTCTCACGGTTGTACAAAAAGATATTTATTTAAGTCTTCTATTTGCAAAATAGCAGAACATTAAGATAGTTCCTTTTACTGTGTTTATAGATTTTTCCCTTTCAGACCTTCACGTTATATTACTGTTCTGCATAACAACTAACTCCATTTGTGAGGGCTATTTGGTATTCATTTACAGCATGTCTACTCAAGGTTCTTCTGCTCTCTTTTTAGCCATGATAGATAGCCACCTAAACAAAATGGCTTTTTGCTTTCTTTTTCTTTCTCTGGAATATTCCAGACAATTTATCCCTACTGAGAGCATCCATTACTTCCAGAATCTACTTCTATTTACTGTGAATCTATTTTCCATCAATAGTTAACAATCATAGGATATATAATACCTTCACCATTCCTTTATTCTTTTCACTTTGGTTCTTACGTTTTTAAAATAAGTTTTAAAAGCTAGTCACTGTTAGACTGAGACACAAAACTTGTTGTTTTGTAGTGTTGGCTATAAATACCAAGTTTTCTTTCTGATTAACTCAGTTTCTTTATTCTGGGTTTTTATATGAAGGTGGATAAATGTCAAATCCATTTTTCACTGCCCTTGCTAATATTTTCCCCTTGTTCTGGTTCAGAAACATTTGTGAATGTGTGCTGAACCCAGTTTTTCTGCCACTCTAGATCTATTCAACCATGTCTCCCCAGGACCTTGGCCAATTGCCTTGCTTCTTGGCCAGAGTAGCTCTAGCAGAAGGTCCATGCTGTTCCCAGAGCTGTGAAGCTTTGAGACCCACCACTGTTATCAACACCACTGACTGAAGGACCCTTTGTTTGGTGCCAACTGACAAGAAGAGATCCCTGTGCTTGCACAGTGGTTGGATTATGCCCAAGGAAGCTTGGATTTCACTGGTGATTTCCTAGAGAATTGGCCAGGGTAAACCAAACAGGCATATGGGGTATTAATGCCCTATGCGGAGGGTTTTGACCAAGGACATAAGGAAGGCAGGAAAGATTCAGCAAATAAATTCTCCCTCCATCCCCTAGTTGAGTGTTTCCAGATATAAGGGTTTCCATGTGGCCTTCTTGGATATGTCCCATGTAACTGAGCAACAAAATGTATTTTAAGACAAAGCTGTGGCCAGCTCTCAAATGCACCATCTTGTGTTTGCTCTTCTACCTTCCTTGCTTCACTTTTTGTTATCTTTGACTCATGCTCGCTGGGCCTTATATCCCCAATGCAACATTAACCTGCTAGTTTTTGCCTCTGGCTCTGTTTTCTAAGAAATCAAGATTCAGTGTGTGTGTGTGTGTGTGTGTGTGTGTGTGTATGAGTATGAGAAATCAAAAAAATTTGTTTCTCACTCTATCACTTTTCAACATACAATAGGTATAATTGGGAGTCTTTTTGGTGCTCATCTTTTATATGTAAAGTAAAAAAATGCCTGAGAATAATTTTAGGGAATATAAAGTGCTGTGAATACACGTATTAGTTGTCTAATGCAAAAATTCCACTCATGTCAACATGTTAAGCTGGCACTGTTGGGCAAAGAAGAGATATAAGTTAAAATATGTTTTATTTCTTTTTCATTGGGAGGATAACAGATAGTGATAACTCTATAGTTTGTTACAAAAGCAGCTATAAATGGGTAAGATTAAAGTAAAGAAAGGAACAATTAGTATAGATTAGAGGCATAAATTTTACAGCAGTAGAATAAAATAAATGAAGCAAAAAACATTTATCACAATAACAAAGAGAAAGGAGGGTAGGGAACTTGAAATATAATAATAAAAATATAATACAGAATCTATAGGCTAATACAATTCAATAATTATAATTAATGTAAATAAAAATTTACTTGAAATTTCTTTATGAAAAGATAGTCAATAATAAGCTGAAAAATAAATCACAATATGCTGTTTGCAGAGACAAGCTTGCAATAAAAAGGAACAAAATATATTTAAAGTAAAGAGCTATTGAGGCTCCTGGTGGCTTAGTCAACTGAGCGTCTGATTTTGACTCAGGTCAAGATCTCATGGCTCATGAGTTCAAGCCCTGCTTTGTGCTGACAGCTCAGAGCCTGAAGTCTGCTTCGGATTCTCTGTCTTCCTCTCTCGCTCTCTGCCCCTTCCCTGCTCACACACTCTCTCTTTCTCTCTCAAAAAACAAACATTAAAAAATTAAATAAATAAATAAATAGTTATACACATAATTATATTTTTCAGGGTTCTCCAGAGAAACATAGTCAACAGGCTCTACCAGTTACCAAAATTCAAACATTGAAGATTTAAAAGCATAGCTCTGGTGCCAGAAGAGAACATACCATTGTAACATAACTGGAGTAGGTGTATTTCATACACGTGTTGGAAGAATAGACTATTTAATAAACCTTCCCAGAAAACTTTTTCATTTGGTAAAAAAATTAATCCCTACTTCCCAACTTTGGGAGGAACTCTAAACAAGTTCCTATAAATAGTGTTTTTAGAAATACAGAATATGTTAATAACTTTGGTATTTAAGTGGCCTTCTTAAACAAGATAAAAGCAAAAGCAATAAATTAAAATTTTTTATGTATAATATAAAATATCTTTATGGCAAAAGATAACATAAACAAGGCTAAAAGCATTTTGTGGAGAAAAAATTCAATCAATAAATGGAAGAGATCCAATCTCACTAGTCATCAGGTTAATTTAAATTAAAGCAAGAAAAAGTATGATATTTACCCTTCTGACTGGTATATGTATATAAGAAAAATATATTGGAGATATGTGTAGAAATATATACTGTTTATAAGGATTTAATATAATACAGACACTTTGAGAGTCATTGTGACAGTAAAAATTAAAATTTTACACAAATTAGTCTAGTCTCAAGGTCTACCAACAGAAACACTTATATCTGCATGAAAGGAAATACATAAAGAATACTTGCTGATTTCAATTGCAGAAATTAAGACAACCTAAATATATCTATCCATTTAGAGAATAACTAGACAAACTTTTACATGCCTGTACTATGCAATATTATACAATACATAAATTGAACAATGTAGTTGAATAAGTAAGTACTCTTCTGTGGGGGCAAACAAATTACAAAACGCCACCTAACAAGGGGCAAAAGCTAAATAGTACTTGTGGTGCCTTGTGTACATGTACATGGAAACATAGCTAATATATATATTTTTTTATGGATGTGAATGCTTAAGTATTTGCTCTGAAAAACCTAAAAGCATGCATTGAACTCATAAATATGCTTATTTCTCATTAAAGGGACAAAGTTAAGGTTAATCAGCAAAATAAATTTTAGCTTTATTAATTATATGTTAATGTTTTATAATTGCATTACTTGCATAATTAAATTTTAATTTGAAATATAAAGAACATGAGTGAGGAAGAAGACCAAATTATTAGTTATTCATTGGCCTGGGGCATGAGTATTCTTCATATTGTCTGTCCCTATAGCATAGCAACCTTATGAGAATTATATAACAAAATGTATGACAACACATTATGAAATGTAAACCATAATAGAAATTCTAGATTTTATTCAAGGATTTTTTTTTTACTTTGGCAAAATGGTTTTTAACAGTGTCAGAATATAATGAAATCTTTGCCAACAGGAATATTAAAGACCATTATGCCATTCAAAAGTGCCTGGAGCTAAAAAAAATTAATTTCCTCTCAATCACTTCCCCTTTTAGAGCTATGTAAATAGGAATCTTATTCTATATGTCAGAACAGACCTGTAAAGACACTGTTTGTTGTTAGCTCATTAAATGGAAATAACAGTATGTATATGCGAGGAAAACAAATAATACTGATAAAAATTAAGGTTCATTGGTAGAGGAAAAATTATTTTAAATTGACATTTTTAGAGACGGACAAAAAGCAAAATGATACAGGAAAGAGGAAGTTTTTTTTTTTTGAAGTTATGGTTTGCTGAATTCATGAAGGAATTGGCTGTAGTGCATTGTTAGTAGAAAGACAAGCTGAAATGGTTGAGAAATACAGGTTCAAAGTTAGAAAGGTTCATACACACATGGACCAAACCCACCTATTCTACAGATAGAGATTACTTACGTAAAACAGATATATTGAAAGAAATAAATAAAAATAGATGTGTCGTATGGCTTTATCAAATCTAGCTTGTGAGGTAGAAGTAATATGATAAATCATGGTTTCATGCTGTATTTCAATAAGATTTCTCCCTACAGTATAAGGAAAATCCCCACTAGTACATAATTTTCCATTTGTTTTCATAATCCACAATGACTTTTCTTAAATAGCAAAACCAAATACCATTATATTCAGTGAAACCTGACATTTCCTTCTAGAAGGTTGAAAGGTGATATCCCATTTTTTCCAGAACCACCCCAATCTAGTCTTTTTTCCTATGTTTTATAACTCAGCAAAACATGCTGTAAGCATCATGGCTGCCCAAGATATATGCAAGGGATATACCGATGATACCGCCTTCGAACTCACCCAGTTGCTGTCAATACATTATCTCTAGTCATATGTCTAGTACATTATCCTCTAAATATTCTTCACACCTGCCTATGCCTCCTTTTCTTTACCCTTGTTCCAACTTAAGTTCCCACCATTGCAAAATACTGGGGAAAAAAATCACAAGCATATAACTTGACAAATTTTCACACACACAATGCTAGCAGTAGATCAAGAAATTGAATCTTTAATGGCATCACAGAGGTCATCTCATCTGTTCCATCATTACTTTCCCTACGCAAGGTTAAAATTATTATGACTTTTAACACCATTAGTTTGTCCTATTTTGAGCTTTCTATAAATGAAATTATATTTTCCCTGTTATGTCAGACTTTGGTGGCTTACCATCAGGTTTGTGAGACCCACAGTCACACTGCCACAGCCACAGTTGTTCAATCACATTGCTAGGTAACATTCCTTTCCCTGGATTCTTCATAATTCATTTGCCCTTTCTATTCTTAATGGATATTTCAGTTGCTCTCGGTAACAAAATAATGATGTGAACGTCCTTATGCATTGTTTTATTGAACATATGTGTGCGTTCCTAATGAGTGTATGCCTAAGAGTGGAATTGCTGGGACATGGGGAATAAATACGATTGCATTAGTACACAATAAAGAGTACTACAAAGAGGTTGTGTTAAGAGCTTCAACTGACTCATATGAAAAAGACATTAATGTTATCTGTGTTTTAAACTTTACCCATTAGGGGAGTTGAGGTTGAATCTCATTACAGTTTTAATTTATATTTCTCTGGAGAACTATAATGTGGAACCCTTTTTCATATATTTTTACCTATGTAAATATCTTTTGTGAAGTATCTCTAAATTATTGTTCTACTGGATTTTCTATTTTTTCATTAAATGTTAAAATATATATGTATCTGTTACTGGAAATTTTACATATGTGTATATATATATATGATATTAATGTATAATTCCTATAGGGTGGGAATTCTATATATAATTATTTATTATATTTATAAATACTAAAATGTGGATATTAAATTTATACAGTATACACTCTAAAAATCTCATATATGTACCCTATGTAAATTACACAGTATATAGGGGTACCTGGGTGGATCAGTCAGTTAAGCGTCCAACTTCTGCTCAGGTCATGATCTCACAGCTTGTGGCTTCAAGCCACGAGTCAGGCTCTGCGCTATCAGCACAGAGCCTGGAGCCTGCTTCAGATTCAGTGTCTCCCTCTCTCTCTCTCTCTCTGCCCCTCCCCATCTCACATTCTGTCTCTCTCTCTCTCTCTTTCAAAAATAAATAATAAACATTAAAAAAATTTAAGGGTGTAAAGCATATATCTTATATGTTTATATATACTTATAAATATTGAATTATATGTAATTATATTATTTACATTCTCTTAGTTTTTCAGTATTTTAATGATGTTTCTAAGAACCAACATTTAAAAATCTTAAGGTAATCTAATACATTTCTTTGGTTTTTGTGATGAGCATTTTTTGGTGACTTGTCTCAAGCAGCTTTGCCTCCCTCAAAGTGCAGAAGATATTCTTTTATTTTGCTTTTAGAATTATTAATGTTTAACTCACAGTTATATGGGACTAATCCACAGTTTATTTTATTTTTATTTACATTTTTTAAATGGTTGATCAAGTTTCCCACAAAAACCAAAGCAACAGAAAACAAAAGCTATTGGATTTATAACTGGCATTGTATTGAATCTACAGATCACATTTGAGAAAATTGACACCTTTAAAATAGAAAGTGTTTTCATTCATAAACAGAGTCTATGAATTAGGATAATGTTTTATAATTTTCAGTGTAGAAGTCTTGCACATTTTTTAATTTAGTTTTACCGTTAAGTATTTGATACTTTGATGTTGAGGTAAAAGACATTTATTCATCTTTAATTTGTTGTGTATACATAGAATCATGATTTGTATACAGTGACTTTAAAAAAGTCAAATATTCTGTCTTGTTTTGTCTGTTTCTTCTGCAAATATTGAAAGATGTGTATTGGAGACTCTAACTAAAATTTTAAATGTGCATGTTTCTTCTTTAATGTCAGTTTTGCTTTAGGTGCTAGCAACTTTGGGCTACTATGTCCTTCTTTCGGATTGACCTTGTATTTGATTTGTATTTGACACTGGATTAACCTTAGATTCATGAAGTATTTCTCTATCTCTCTCATAATACATCTTACCTTAAAATCTAAGTTGCCTAATATTAACATGTAGTTATAACTTATCTCTTTTTACTACTGTTTTAATTCATTCTACTTACGTCTTTTTATTTTATATAAAATAAAGGTCCCATATGTTTCATCTGAACAGAATATACTTGGTTCTTTTTTCTTTTTTAAACTAGACTGACAATCTTGGTCTTTTTTTTTTTTTCAGAGAGAGAGAGAATCTTATGTACACTCCACACTCAGTGTGTAGCCCACATGGGGCTTGATCTCATGCCCATAGATCATGACTCGAGTAGAAGGCAAGAGTCAGATGCTCAACCCACTAAGCCGCCCAGGCTCCCCATGGACTGACAATCTAGGTCTTTTGAATGGACGGTTCACTTTATATATATTTAGTGGAATTACAGATATATTTTAGTATACTCTCCTGCCATTTATCTTTTCTGACTTATGTCCTCTTTAGCTCTTTAGGTAACACATTTTACAGTATTCATTTAGTGCTGATACTGGGGGCGACATTTTGTATTTTACACTTCTTACCATATATATTAAAGTATTTCTTATTTGAACTATGAGAGAAATTTACAGCTTAAATGCTTTTCTGATTGCTTTCTTATTGTTATCATGTATTTTAACTGGAATCTGTTATAAATATTAAAAGGCAGTATTATTGTTATTACTTCCAGTTAACTTATTTAAATTTTTTTTACATATGCTTATCATTTCTCCTAAATTTTACTTCCTACAGTTTTATGCTTCCATTTGGTATCATTTTTCACGTCCCTCAATTTCAAATTTTAGTTTGACGGAACTTGTCCCCCAGGATATTGAAAATGTTACTCCATTCCCTTCTGAAACCATGGTTTCTATTTAAAAGACAGTAGTCACTATTTTTTGTAACTCCTTTGAAGAACATAAGGTATATTTTTTTCTTGGGCTACTTTCAAAATCTAATTTGTCTAATTTTTTTTTCTCTCCGATTTGGGGAAATTATCTATGATGTGCCTCTACATCTATAATGTGTAGTTTCATATGCTTGAAAATGTTCAATAAGTTTCTTAATTCTGGGGTTTATCTTTCATTAACTTTTTAAAGTAATCACAAGTATTATCTCTTGTAATGTTGCCTTTATCCTATTATCTCCCTGCTTTCTCCTACTGGGACTCCAATTAATGTATGCTTTTACTATTTGATGGTGTACCAGAGGACTCTAATAATTAGCTTATTCATTTTCTTATTTCTTCTATCTTAAGTTTGAATATTTTCTGATGTTCTAGCTTCAAGATAATTAATCTTGTCTTTTGCTATGTCCCTTCTGCTGTTAATCCATGCAATGTTTTTCTAATTTCAAACATAATTTTAAAAAATTCTCTGCAATACCATTTTAACTGAATGGACTGTAAGTCTATAAAATTATAACAAATTATTTATTAGTTTTATATTTTTTCCATGTTTTTAAAAAATATATGCATAATAGTTACATTAAAGTCCTTGCCTGTTGGGGCACCTGGTTAGCTCAGTTGGTTAAATGTCCGACTTCAGCTCAGGTCATGATCTCATGGTCTATGAGTTCGAGCCCCATGTCAAGCTCTGTTCTGACAACTCAGAGCCTGGAGCCTGCTGAGGATTATCTCTCTCTCTCTCTCTCTCTCTCTCTCTCTCTGCCCCTCCCCCACTCATTCTCTCTCTCTCTCTCTCTCTCTCTCTCTCTCTCTCTCTCAAAAATAAGTAAAACATATAAAAATTTTTTTTTAAGTCTTTGCCTATTCATTTCAATAACAGATTATTTGAGGTCTTTTTTATTATCTGGTTTTGTTTTCTTTACATTATCTGTCACATTTCCTATTTATTCATATCTTTTTTATTCTAAATCACATAATGTCTAAAAAATTCTACAGACTATGGATATTATTCCCCTTCTTCCCCTGGTAGAAACAATTCTACTATTCCTTTGTTCAGGTGATCAGATTAAGTGATTAACTGATCACCTCAATCCAATCCAGGTATAATCTGCATGGAAATACAAGTTGCAATTCAGTAATCCTTCACTGATTCTGCTTTATCCCTGTGCCTCATACACACCCTCCCAGGCATTTGACTGACTGGTACTTACTGGAGGGTGTTCCGTTTTTGTTTTGCTTTGTTTTGAATTATTTTAGTTCCTTGGCTTCTTGATCCCTATAACTTCAATATCTGTGTAAATATGTTTACCTAGAAACTGCACAAATATTTGAAGCAAGCCCTGTGGCTCTCGGGCAATTTTGTTTCCTAAGTGTCCAGAAAAGGCAGATTTCATTCAGCCTTTTAAAAATTTACAAACCAAACTTCTAATGACCACCACCATCACCACCTATCCTCTCACACATAAACAACTAACTCAGTAAATGTCCCATCAGGAGAGATGGTCATGGTTTGGGACTCTACTAGATTCTTTTTTTTTATGTGTATTCATTTTTGAGAGAGACAGAAAGAGAGAGAGAGATGAGAAAATGAGAGGCACAGAGAGAGGGAGACACAGAATCCGAAGCAGGCTCCAGGCTCTGAGCTGTCAGCACAGACCCTGATGCAGGGCTCAAACTCTTATACTGTGAGATCATGACCTGAACTGAAGTCAAACATTCATCTGACTGAGACACCCAGGCACCCTGGGCTCCAAATTCTATTCCAGCACACCAGCCTACCAGCCTCTGTAACAGTCAAAAGAGCAAAATATCCCTTAAACTCCTTTTTTTTTTGGAACCTCAAGAGGGTCTGTATCCTTAGGATAAGCCCAATTCTCTGCTTGTGCTTAGAAACAGAAAATAATCCTAAAGTATGGCGATGACTGTCAGATCATTTAGGAAAGGGTCTTCCCACTATGCATTTTTAACTCTTTTAGTTCTTGTTGGAATCACACGTTTTGATATCTTTAAAAATATAGTAGTCATGGGGCAACCAGGTGGCTCAGTAAGTTAAGTGTCAGACTCTTGATTTCAGCTCAAGTCCTGATCTCACGGTTCATAAGCTTTAGCCCCGTGTCAGACTCCAAACTGACAGCGGCACAACCTGTTAGAGATTCTCTCTCTTTCTTCCTCTCTCTCTGCCACTCCATTACTCACATGCATGTTCTCTTTCTAAAAATAAATAAAAATTTTAAAGAAGGCATAATGCATTAAAAATATGGTATTTGTGAATATTCTTTTTTATTTTCTAGAACTGTATGGGAAATATTGATCTGACAAAAAGTAATTTTCAAACTTTTCAACAGAGGGATGAATTCTGATGTTTTGTCCTCCTTCCCCTCTCCATCACTATTATTACTTAGTGTTTGTTATGTACCAAGCACAGTGCTAAATGCTATTCTGTAAGGGTCTGTAAATAATTATAATAACTATTCCTACTTTTTCTATTTATATTTAGAGTAACAGGCTCATGGTGGTTTATACAGGTAGAAAGTAATGGAACTTGGACTTTGTTACTGGCCATATAAATTTAAAGTCCATGATTTTTACCAGCATAGAACAAAGTAATGCTTTTCTCTGTCTCTCTCTCATTCTCTCTCTCTCTCTGTGTGTGTGTATATATATATATATATATATATATATATATTCAATATTTTGTATACATTATATATTTAATATTTATTTTATTGAATATATATTCAATATTTTGTATACATTATATATTTAATATTTTATGTTTTATATATTCAATATTTTATATGTTTATTTTAAAAATATTCAGTATATTTTCTAAGAAATCATCTGTACACAGGTTTCACCTCAGAAGAATGGGTTTATGTTCTAGTTCTTGCACTTTAAAGTGTGACCTTGCAGCGGCACCTGGGTGGCTCAGTCTGTTGGGCTGCTGACTCTTGATTTTAGCACAGGTCATGATGTCACAGTTGTGAGACTGACTACCTCACTGGCTCGCACTAGATGTGGAGGCTCTTTAAACTTCTCTCTCTCTTTCTCTCTCTCTCTCTCTCTCTCTCTCTCTCTCTCTTCCTCTCTCTCCCTCTCTCTCCCTCTCTCTCTTTCTCCCCCACTACTTCTCCCTGGCTTTCTCTCTCATACATACATACATAAATGAAGTATGACCTTGGGCTCAATATTTAACTTCCTTGAATCTCACTTTCCTCATCTATAAATGGTATAAGTAATACTTCAAATGTTGTAATTCAACACCAGGAGTTAACGATACAGAACATATTTTACACTGCAAATCACCATAAATACTTCAGTTATAATTTTCATGCAGACATCCTCATTCATATCCTGACAAGCTGTTGGTTGCTCATATCCTTCTTGTAGTCAAGTTCATCACATGCCAATGATACGTAAACCAAACAATCAAGTTGTTATCTGACTGTGCAGGATAACCAGCTAATCTCATTATTGAACTTGGTCCATTATGTTGAATTATATACCTTAAGTGTCAAGGAAAGGTCCTTAAATAAGCCATCAGCAGTAAAAGGATTTTAACCTTAGTTGGCTGGCCAAAGACATTTTAATTGATTGCACTGTTCAGTTTGCCGAAACCACTAACAGGGGCCATGAGAAAATTGAGCTGCCAGTTGTTAAAAGAAATAACAGGATGAAGGGGTGAGGGAGAGCAAGTTAGAATATTTTTTTAAAACAAAGACAGATATTATGTTGAAAATCAATCAGGCATAAGTAATGTCTGTACAATATGTTCAGGCTCTATTTGGCCAAAATTCATATAACAGAAGAGCATGAGATATGTTTTTTCCCCCTTAAACAGCACCAAATACTGGGAAGTTGATTCTCATAGTGATGAACTCTCATGCATTCCAGCCACCAGACCCAACTTCTACATCATCGTCAGTTGTAATTATATTCTATGTGGTATATTACAGGGCTATGTTTATTTGTGAAACTGTAGTCTTAGCACATACCCATTTAGTTCACACAAATGTAATTACATGCTCAGTAAGGTAACTGTAACTGGGAGAGGCAGAGAGAAGCACGGGGAAAATAGAGGAAGAGAGGAGAAAGAGAGACTGGGGAGAGAAATGTCTACTTACTTAATTTTGTGGCCTTTAACTTTTCAAACAATTAAATTAACAAGCCAAAATTAACTATTGCAATTTTCGAGAGTAATTGTGGCTCCATGAGATTTTGTAAACTAACCCCCTTACATCTTATTCCACTCTATTTTGAAATGGATAAATGATTTCTTGTGCTTTTGGAAGGATTCTCTTCCCTCTTTTGTTTTTGTTTTTGTTTAATTTGAAACTAATTTACCTTATGAGGAAATCATGACAGGTAATGGTGTCTTCTAAAATCAATCTTAAAAGTTCAGAACACTTCTTTAAGATCACACAGACAGTTATTTCCATATAACCAAGAGTAAATTCTCTATGTGTTTTTTTTAATGACTTTGTATTTGCTGTATGCTATATGTAGACACACTTATATATGTGCTCGCAGCCTACAAACACGTTTAAGTATGTCACATACAAAAAAAAAAATTTGGAAGCGCCTGGGTGGCTCAGTCAGTTAAGCCTCTGACTTCGGCTCAGGTCAGATCTCATGCTCGTGGGTTTGAGCCCCACGTCAGTCTCTGTGCTGGCAGCCAGCTCAGAGCCTGGAGCCTGCTTCTGGTTCTGTGTCTCCTTCTCTCTCTGACCCTCCCCCTCTCATGCCCTGTCTCTCTCTGTATCAAAAATAAATAAAACATTTAAAAAAATAAAAAAAAAAACAACAAATTTGAAAGCAAGAATCACAAGAAAAAAATTAGAACTTTTTAAAGAGGGAGCTAGAGCTCCCATAAGGCATTCTTTAGTTTTTTTAATATTTCATAAACTGGAATTACTATTTTCACTTATTTTGTCGATTGCCATACGTTTCTATAGATTATTCAAATTATACTCAATTTTTTAGATTTACTTATTTATTTTGAGAGAGAGCACAAGTAGGAGAGGGACAGAGAGAGAGGAAGAGACAGAATCCCAAGCAGACTCTGTGCCATCAGCACAGGGCCCAATGTAAGGTTCGAACCCACAAGTTGTGAGATCATGACCTGAGCTTAGATCAAGAGTTGGACCCCTAACCAAGGGACACACCCAGATGCCCCCTCAATTTTTGATTAAAAAAAAAAGTGCTGACACCTATAGCTTATGTTTTCTATGTTCTGATCTTTCTGACAATCCCTCCCACTAACTTTTCATAGGCTGGTTAGTGGACTCTTCCTTAAAAGGTCAAGTACAGAATGATATGTGTTACCGCACTTCACCGCTGACTCTTTGTTTACATAATCATCTCTTCCAATCTTCATCTGTGGCATTTGAAGTGAATGCCAAAAAAGTCAAAATCTTTGAAAACATTTTGTAAAATGCAAGAGGTATACCTAATACGTAGGCAATTAAATGATATAGACAATATCATGGAGCAAAATACAAAATAAAATTGAAAAAATAAGACTATAGCAAAAGAATAGTCTTTAATAGTATACAATTCTCAAACAGTAGATTATCTAATTTTATTTTCTTATTTTTTACATTTATTTATTTTGAGAGACAGAGAAAGAGCACAGGTGAGGAAGGGGCAGAGAGTGAGCGAATCTCTGAAGCAGGCTCCAGGCTCTGAGCTGTCAGCACAGAGCTCCATGTGGACAAAATGTCACAAACTGAGATTATGACCTGAGCCAAAGTCGGGCACTTAACAAACTGAGCCACCCAGGCACCCTGATTATCTAATTTAAATTAACCTTTCTTTCCTAAGCTTTTTTGTGATTTAATTGTTATTTAGCATCTCACTAAGTGAAATGAAAATAACAATAAAACTCATATCATTAAACTTTTATGTCTACACTTGATCTTAGCCAAATGATTGAGACACAGATAAAACTTTTATATCTAGCATAGTTTAAAAGACAAATAAGACTAATGCACACTAAGATATATATAATGAACTTATTTATTAATTTAATAACCCCTTTTGAAATTTATGACTTAAAATTTCTTCAATTTGTACATATAAACTTAGCAATACTTTTTACCAATTGCCCCTCTAACAAGCTTTAAGACCTTTTATGTGCTCAGGGTTGTACCAAATACTAAATACATAACTCTGAGGTATAACAGTTGAACCCCTCATGTCATGGATTTTATCTCCTTGTAATTATAGAAGGTTCTTGGACCTTCTATAAGAAAGAGCCACAAAGTACAGGAACTGGGGGCAAAAGTTGTAGCACATTCTGTGTGGTCTTTTCAGGACTTCAAATTATTCATCAAATCAAGATCAAACTAGAAGTGACTGGCTCACCCTGCATTTGATCAATCTATGTGACATTAATAAAGAAAAAAAATTATTTAGTGGGGAATTCTACTTAAAAAGAATTGCAGCACCTTTTAGGCACATGGCCATGGATATTTACGTAACCTCCTCTATATTGTTATTAAAATAGATACATTGGTCAGGTCCATTGGTTTTTACTCATGTTAATTAGGTTTCCTTTTCATTTATTTACTTAGTCATTCAAAAAATAATGACTGTGGATATAATGTGTAGACAGTACTTTCTAAAGGGATGTCACAGGTGGTCTTTTCCAAAATCAACGACAGCAGTATTTCTGGTCCCTGCTGCTCTTGTAGACCCTCGCCATACTTGCATCAAGAGCTGGAGTGTTTTCCCTTCCATTGGAAACTGGGCTGGGTTTTGTAACCCACTGAATAAAATTCTGCAGCAGTTACGTGCTGCGTGAGATTTAAAACAAAATCATAAAAGGCAAACTAACCTCTCTCCCCACTTGCTTTGGAATCCTGAGTCTCCAAAGAGGGTTCTTGGCTAAGCTAACACTGCCAGGCAAGGGAAAGAGCACATGTGGATATAATGGGATGGCTGAGGAGCCCAGTCCCCCTAGCTCCAAGGTGTTCCAGTCTTCAGGTGTGGGAAATGCAAGCCTGATTTTGAGCCCCAGCCACCGGGTAACTGTGGCACTGCATGGGAGATTTGGACAGAGAACCCAGAAGCTAACCCCAGTCAACCTCCAGATTCAGGAGCAAAACAAATGATTCTTACTGTATTTTAAGTCATTGCTTTGGAGTACTATGTTATGCATTTGGTAAGTAGAACATGGGAAGACAATGTAAATAAATGTGCTGATGAATACAGAGTATGTCACAAAAGCAACCGAGTAAAATAAAGCAACACAAGAGAGATTAGGAGGACCAGATAGTGAAAGTAGGGGTTCACTATTTTATAAAGGGTGCTCAGCAAAGTCTTGGCTTATATGTGGACATGTGAGCAGAGACCTGAAGAGAGGTGACCTTATGGGTGTCTGGGGCAAAACATTCTGTCAGAGAGAACCTCAATGCAAAGGCACTGGTGTGACAGCGTGTGGGAGGTATTCGCCAACAATGAGACAAGATGACTAAAGCAAAACAAAAGAGGGTCAAAAGAGGAAATTAGGTCTTTGATTATATCAGACTAAGGATATATAAAAGTATAATTGTTTACATGTCTATAATTAAGGGAAAAGATAAAAACAAAATATGGTCTCAGTACAAAAATTCTCACAGTACCAAGACTAATCCAGCTTCACTCTCTTTGCCAAATTTTCACAATCTACTTTGATTAATGAGCATAACCTCATTTTGCTTGGCTAAATTCAAATTATACTCTATTTGCATACCAATGATTTTTAAACCACACAGAAAACAATTTGCCCTGATGTTATTCATAAGCACTCGAAGGCAAATAAATCATAAAAGACAACTTTTTAAAGCACATGTTGCAAAGCATTCATCTTTTAGATCTAATGTTTTAGTCGGATGCCCTAAATTCCAGAATAAATGATTAATCCAATTTGTAATTTGTTTGTGAAATTAATGCTATCCTGAAAATGTAACCACTGAATAGGAAAAGTATCTTTTATCTGAGACCCAGGTGACCATGTTTCACTGTTGGCAGAGAATATGCTTTTGTCTGGTACTAGAGGAGTAATATAAACTCACATAAACTGTACTTAATGCCTTATATTAGTTGACACGAAGCACTGATTGAATCTGGAGTTAGATACAGCTGTCCCATGGGCTGCTGGAAACTTTGGGGAGGTTTTGGGCCTAGGAAATGACAGATAAGCTGGATAAACTTCATGTAGCTCTGGTTCTCCCACTTCCATCATGCACACGCCCATGCCAGAGGGTATTAGTGACATTTAACTGATCTCTCTGATCTGTTTAGCAGTCATAAAAGCGGGGTAGGGGAGAGTTGCGAAGATGAGAGTGTTAATTACAATGAAGAGAAAGTTAAACCCTGGAAAAAAATTTGCTAGAATAATTAAGAAGTGATTTAGTGACTGCCATTCAATATAATTCCATCGGAAATTCCAGGTAATCGTATGTAAAACAGTGTTTATTTTCTGAGACTTATAGACCCTTATCTTACGTTTTGATGCAGATAGTAAGTTTTCCATGCAGGAGGCTACCTTCCTTGATCCCTTTTGTTGTCCTCCTTAGCCATTTCATTGTTTATGCCACAGTTCTTAATTTGCTTCACCAGTGAATACAGAGTATATCACAAAGGCAATGACATTGGGATGTTATTTGTTAGTTTTGTTTAGTTTAGTTTGGTTTTGTTTTATTTGTTTTCAGAAACTAGCACAAACTTTTAGGGTTAGTGATAAGCCCATCTATCCCAGCTATGAGGAACAGGTAAATTTTAAACAACATCGTACAAAATGGAGGATCTTTCTTTTCTTTCTCTCTGTGAGAAGCAGTCTAGGAAGAGTAGAAGGAACACAAATTTTGTAGTAAACAAAGATTTGAGCCTTATCCCTTCTCTTACCATTGGTGTGACTTGGCTCAAGTTATTTGAACCTCATTAAACCTTTGTTTTCTGAACCTTTCATGGAGATATCTGATACCATTGTAGAAGGTTTAAATGAGATAACATATATAAAATGCTTAATGCAGTACCCAGCACACTTTCTCTACTTGTTCAACAGACATTTGCTGAACTTTTAGTATGCTTCAGGAACTGTTTTTTGGTGCTAGACATTCAGAAGTGAACAGGCTGTTAGATATCTGACTTCATAAAGGTTATATTTTTATAGATTTTAAGAAATGAATTAGTATTGTATACACTGTGCTATAAGACACAACCCAAGAGAGAGAAGAAAATACTCAACATCTCTTTCTAACTCTGACATTAACTTGCTAATGATATGTCCATTGGTTTAAATATGAAATGAGGGCAAACATACCTGTATATATGCCTAAAACATATTTCTTTCTAATTTTAAAGTTTTATATTTCTGAGTTAACAAATACTGAGAGTAGAGTACTTCTCAAGTCTATCTTAAAGTATTAGGAGGGACTTCTGATTCTGGGAATATGGATTAGATGTACTTTTTTCTAGTCATACTACTGCATAGGACTAAAAAGCTGAACACTATATTTATAAATACACACATATTTTAATAACAAATATATATTCTATATGTTATTATAAATATATTTTATATATGCTAAATATATAATATATTATTAAATATATTATAAGTATATATTATATATAGTAACAAATAACATACATATATGTACATATTTTTAATAACAAACATAGGAAGACTTTAAAAGTTGGAAAGAAGATGGCAGACCAACTAGCGACCTGAGGGCCTTGGGACACAGTGGTGGGTTTCCTGAATTTCTTTGTACTTCATATAACCCAGAGTTGGAGCTGGAGGAGCTGGCAAACTGAAAATGCCAAAGGAGGTAGAAAGAAAAGGAACAAAAGACTGATTTCTCTAGCCAAGTGATCAGAGAAGGAACAGCATGGGAAGACAGACACTTTTCAGTAATAATTGTACTCCCACCAAACATCACAGAAAAAACAAAACAAAACACGTGGCTTCAGTCCCACTTACACCAGCAAAGGCCACATGGGCAATGTAAATATCAATCCTTACCAGACTGTAATGAGACCCCAAGCCCCCCTCAAGTGTGTGTGTCAGAAAAGCCTTTGTGGGGAACTCATGTACCATGAGTAGGAAACTGAGTACCAACCCATTACTTCCCCATCTACTACCAGTATCAACAGAGTCCATGGTGGGAGAGCGGACACCTGTACTTCCACCTTTACTCAGAAATTATGACACAACTCTCCCGATTCCCACTAGAGTATTTTGGGGCAGGTCCTGTATCCAGTAAGAAAGTAAAACGTTAGGACATACACCACTGCCTTCTATGGCATCAGTGGAAGCCACATAATGAATTGTAACAAGTCATTCTAACTCTTCACAGCCAGTGGGAAATCAATAAAGGCTTGTTGGAGAGTGAAAGCTGTCATCCTCACTGATCAGTGAGAAAGAGCATACCTCTCTACCAAGAGTCAATGGAAGCCAAATGGGTAAATTGGGCTCTTATTCCTAACTAAGAATAATGAAGCTACAATCTTAATTCCTTGAAGGAACAGTGTGAGAAGTAGCCAGCTAAAACAAAGGGCTGAAACAAGAGTTAGAGCTCCATAACATAATATGGAACCTGTCCAGGTTTTCATATAAAATCACTTAGCATACCAAGAGCTAGGAAGATCAGACTGAATAAGAAGCAACAAGAATATAATCAAAAGATGTCAACACCAAAAGGACAGACATGTTAGAAATATGGCAGATAATTTAAAACATCTATCATAATAGGCTTCAAGGAAAAATTATAGACACGGCTGAAACAAAGGAAAAAACAGATTCTCAGCAAAGAACTACAATATATAAAGAAGAATCAAATAATACTTTTAGAACTGAAAAATAAAATAACTTAAATGAAAAATTCAATAGATGGATTCAACAGCAGAATGCAGGGGGCAAAAGAAAGAATTGGGAAATTGATAAAGAACATTAGAAATTACTCAACTTTAACAACAGAGAAAAAAATAGACTCTGAAAACAAAATGAATAGAGCCTCAGGGACCTGTGTGAGTATAAAAAAAATCTAATGTCTGTCCTTGGAGTTCCAGAAGGAGAGGTAAAAGAGGATAACACTGAAGAAGTACTTATTAATAATGGCTGAAAACCTATCAAACTTGGCAAAACACATCAACCCAGGAGATTTAAGAAGATCAGCAAACCTCAAAGAGTATAAATTCAAAGAAATCTACCCCAAATACAGCATAATCAAATCTCTAAAACTAAAAACAAAGAATATATTTTAATTGCAGGGAGAAACAACCTATAGGGGAAATATAATTTAAATGACAGGGAGTTTCTCATCCAAAACCACAGAGTCCAAATGGGAGTGGCACAGGCTTTTCAATTGTTGAAAGAAAATAAATCAAAACCCACAATCCTATATCCAATGAGAATATCCTCAGGAATGAAGGGAAGAGGCATCTGGATGGCTCAGTTGGTTGAGCATTTGACTCTTGATTTCACCTCAGGTCACAATCCCAGTTGTCATGGCTTCAAACACTACATCTGCCGCCCGTGCTGAGCATGGAGTCTGCTTAAGAGTGTCTCTATGTGTGTGTATTTCTCACTGTCTCACTCTCTCTCTCTCTTTCTCTCTCTCTCCTGCCTGGGTGACTCAGTCTATTCAGTGTCTGACTCTTGATTTCAACTCAGGTTATGATCTCACAGTTCATGAGTTTGAGCCCCATGCTGGGCTCTGTGCTGATGGTGTGGAGCCTGCTTGGGATTCTCTCTCTATTTCTCTACCTCTTCCCTGCTGTCTCTCTCTCTCAAAAAAAAAGGAGGGATGGGAATATTAAGTCATTCTTAGATGAAAGAAAACCAAAAAAATTTGTCACCAGTATAACTAAAGAAAACAATGGCTAAAATGGGGCCCCTGGGTGGCTCAGTTGGTTGAGCATCCAACTTCAGCTCAGATCATGATCTCACAGTTTGTGGGTTTGAGCCCCACCGTGTCAGGTTCTGTGCTGACAGCTCAGAGCCTGGAGCCTATTTCAGAATCTGTGTCTCCCTCTCTTTCTGCTGCTCCCCCACTTGTGCTCTGTCTCTCTCTGTCTCAAAAATAAATAAACTATTAAAAAACATTTTTTAAAAAATTTCTCAGAACAGAAATGAGTGATAAAAAAGGATGAAAAGAAAGAAGAAAGAAGACAGTAATCAAAACTATAGGTAAACATAATAAATTTTCCTTTCCCTCTTGAGTTGTCTAATTGATATTCAATGGTAGGAGTAGAAATCATAGCACTAAGACTTGGTTCTAAATTTCAGTAGAGGTAATAAATTCAGGCAACTATATTACAAAAACTATATAGGGCAAAGGGACATAGAGGGAAGTAAGTTTTCTAAACTTTATTCAAATTGATAAAATGATAACACCAATGAGCCTAACTATTTAATACCGGATCAACTTTCAACCATGACTTTCGACAAGTAATGGAAAAATTGGGCAAAATATCAGAAGATCTAGAAAAACTCAATAACACTACCAACCATATAACTGACATGTATAGAACCCTCCACCCAAAGACAGCAGAATGCACATCTTTCCCAAGTACCATGATGCCATGAAACATATACTAAGATTAACTCTATCTTATAACATAAAACAAATCTCAAATTTTTAAAAGACAATATCATACAGATATATTTTGAAATCACACAGAGCTTACTCTCTGCCACAAATGTATCACATAAAAATCAATACAAAAATTAAGAAAATATTCAAATGTCTATTAAACTGAACAAGGGACCTCTACAAAATACATGGATCAAAGAGGAAGTTTCAAGGGAATTTTTAAAATACACTGAACTAATTTTTAAAATACACTGAGATGGCAAATTTTACTATTAAATGCAAATGTATGTATGTATACATTTCTAATGTAAGGAAAGAGTAAAAGTCTCAAATCAATAATGTAAGCTCCCACATCAAAAAACTAGAGAAAAGAAAAATAAAAGAAACCCAAATCAGGAAGAAGAAATGAAAAAGAGCAGAAATCGATGACAGTGAAGACAGAAAACAATACAGAAAAATCAGTGAAACAAATAGCAAGTTATTTGAAAAGATCAATGAAATAAACAAACCTCTAGTGAAACAGACAAAAAAGACGGAAGACACAAATTATCACTATTAGAAATTAAACCAGAGATATCATTACAGAAACCACAGACATCAAAACAGTATTAAAAAGTACTGTGTATAACTCCTAACCTAGAGATATGACAATTTAGATGAGATGAATCAGTTCCTTGAAAAAATCAAACTGATAAACCCACCCAATTTGAAACAGATAATTTGAAGAGCCACATAACTATTACAGTAATTGCATTGTAATTTGTAAATTATGAAAAAGATTATTCTACATAGTGCAATAAAACTTTTTAAAAAAGTTAACACCTATTCTACATGATAGCTTCCAGAAAATATACGAAGAAGGAACATTTCTCAATTTTGGCTTGAGACAGAACAGAAATGAATAATACTACAGATCAATATCCACAATAAATATTGATGCAAAAATTCTTACCAAAATATAAGCAAATAAGACTCAGCGGAATCTAGAAAGCTTTACATAGCATGATCAGTAGTATGTATTCCAGTAATGAAAGGCTTGTTTCAGTATTTGAAGCTTATGCAATATAATGCAAAATGTCAACACACTAAAAAAGAAAAATTCACTCCCATTCATGACAAAACTCATCAGAAAAAAAAGTAGAAATTGAGTGGAACTTTATTTTGAATCTTACTGAAAAGAGCCCAAAACTGAAAACAACCCAGATGTCTTTCAACAAGTGAATAATTAAACAAATCATGGTACATGGTAGCATGAAATATGACTCAGCAATAGAAAGGAATAAACTACGGATGTGTACAATAACTTGGATAAATCTCCATAGAATTATACTGCATGGGAAAAGCACATTCCCAAAAGTTATAAATGATATGATTCCATTTATACAATATTTTTGAAATGCTAAAATTAGAGAAACAGAGGAGTTAAGGGGAGAGGGATATGGGCATGGCCACAAAAGGTTAACATGAATGACCCTCCTGGGGATACAGGTGTTCTGTACTTTGATTTTATCACTGTCAAAATTCTAGGTGTGATATTGTACTAGATTTCAACATGTCATCCTTGAGAAATTGGGTTAAATGTACATAAGTTTTCACTGTGTTACTTCTTACAACTGCATGTGCCTCTGTAATTATCTCCAAATTTAAAACTAAAGATTAAAAAAACTAATGAGTGCCAGGCTGAACAAGTAAGGGAGTAAAACAAACAATGAATGAGAGTGGCAAACATCTTTATCCAAAATATTTTCTTTTCTTTTAAGTTTATGTATTTATTTTGAGAGAGAGAATGCATAAGCAAGGGAGAGGCAGAGATATGAGGGGGAGCAGAGAGAGAGAGAGAGAGAGAGAGAATGCCAAGCAGGCTCTGACCTGTCAACATGGAGCCCACATGGGGCTCTGAACTCACCGACCATGAGATTATGACCGGAGCCGAAATCAAGAGTCGGATGCTTAAAGAACTGTACCTTGCAGATGCCCATGTTCAAAATATTTTCTTGATCCACTCATCAGGTGATGGACATTTAGGCTCCTTCCATGTTTTGGCTATGGTTGACATTGCTGCTATGAACATTGGGGTACATGTGCTCCTATGCATCAGCATTTCTGTATCTCTTGGGTAAATCCCTAGCAGTGCTATTGCTGGTTCATAGGGGAGTTCTATGGATAGTTTTTTGAGGAACCTCCACACTGTTTTCCAGAGCGGCTGCACCAGTTTACATTCCCACCAACAGTGTAGGAGATCAAGAAGATGTGGTATATATACACAATGGAGTACTACATGGCAATGAGAGGGAATGACATATGGCCATTTGTAGGAAAGTAGATGGACCTTGAGGGTGTCATGCTGAGCGAAGTAAGCCAGGCAGAGAAGGACAGAAACCATATGTTTGCACTCATAGGTCTAACAGGAAACATTCAGAATGATCTAGCTTCAAGAAAAACAAGCAGTTAGTAGTGCTTAAGAGGAATTGATTCAGTATCTAATGGATAGTTGATACCTGTCACAACACAGCATTTTATATACTCTTAAGTGAAACTACAATACAATCTAAGTTTAAAAAAAAATATTTTCTAAAGTGATACAAATCAGGAACAGGAATTCAAAATAGCAGAGTTCTCAAAGGATAGAAACCAAAAAAGCAATGTATGTTTTGTATCACTTTGTTCAACATCACATAATGAATATGTGATTCTAACGACCTGAATTTTTTTAAGAAATTAATTATTTATGATTTTTCTTAAAGAAAATGAAAGCAAAATTTCAATGGTAAATTTATTTCTCTACTTTACATGAAAGTTATAGTTAATTATATGGATAAAGATTAATTATTATTTCAAAAAGTACATAAAGACTTCCTTTTTTAATGTAAGATAATTAAGCATATTAGGATAACTCCCAACTGAGAAATTTGTTCAAAAGAAATTACTACTATTAATATAAAAATACAATTGAGACATATATAATTATTGAAGCTAATGCCAGAAATTATTTTCTTTTAAAGTTTCTACCTTGGGGTGCCCCGCTGGCTTAGTCAGTGGAACATGTGACTCTTGATCTCAGGGTCACGAGTATGAGCCCCATGTTGGAGTTTAAAATAAAAATTTTAAAAAAGAAATTAAAAAAGGAACTTCCTATTCCTATCTATCTATCTATCTATCTACCTATGTATTATCTATGATATATCTATTTATCTATCTGCAAAGGAACAGTAAGAAACTAAAAATGTAAAATAAAAGTGCTAAGTCAATGAAAAGTTTTGGGCCAAGTTTATTGACAACATTCCTTATCTACAACATGAACTGTCAGCATTAAAGTTAATTTTACTGCAAGGATAAAACAGTTAGTTCCTGCTTCAGAAAAAGAACATTTCCATATAAGAAGAAAATCTACTGTTTTCATATATTAGAGGCAGTTTTTCTAATTTGATGCAAATGGAGATAGTAACAAATATACAGAATAGTTTAAAATACAATTTTTTTGCTTACACTACTATTTATACTTTATTCTGCATTCAATAACTAACATTCAGTCATGATTTATTAAGATTTTTTGATACTGTGCAGCCACCAAATATGCAAAGTAAAAAAAAAATACTCAAGAGTTTCAAAGGCTCATGGATGGGAACAATTTCTATCTATTGAATCATTTTAATAATTAAATTTAATTCTGAGGATGATGTAGTAATTTTGGCAATGTTTAAACAAGTCTAATGCCCTCAGGACTAGTATGGAGTTTAAATGGAATGAGAATCAACAAATGTATTATTTACTAATTTATTATTTATTTATCAGCTTATTGAAATTTGAAGATTAATTTATAAATTAATTAACTGATAGAATTCCCTCAGTATACTCTTGAGGAAATTAACACTTAAATCTTACAATTAGTGTGTGTCACAGAATCAGGACTAAAACTTAGATGCCTAAGGTTTTTTTTTTAATTTTTGTTTTTTGGTAGGCTTCAGGCCCAGTGCAGACCCCAGCATAGAGCCCAGTGTGGGCCTTGAACTCACCACCTTGAGATCAAGACCTAAGCTGAAATCAAGAGTCAAACGCTTATCTGACTGAACCACCCAAATGCCGCTAGATGTCCAAGTCTTAAGCCAAATAAGAAACCTTACCTCCTAGCAAAACTGAGGTAATGAGGTTTGACAATGCTCTGTATTTAACACTGCAGTATGTATCCCTTGGGTTTTGCGCAGCCATAGGTAACTGAGGTAAGGGTCCTCTAATTCTATTATTTCTTCTACTTTAACAAGTCCTAAACTTAGAGAATATGATTCCGTAGCATCTACTATGATGCTTAATAGATAACTGGTTCTCATTTTTTGCTGAACTTCTCCCTTTGTACATTTTTGCCTCATTAATACGTTACAGTGTTCATCACATCTTTCTGTTCCCCTATGGATACTGAATTCATTGAAGTCAAAGACTTCATTTTACACAGATTTGCATTCTTAACACTTATACAGTATTTGACTTTTGGTAAGAACTTACAACAGGTGTATTAAAAGAAGTTACTATACTAAGGAGAGGCACAGAGAGGGTCAGTTTACTATTTATTGAATTGCGCCTTATCAAGTTAAGATTCCTTTCGCTCAGTATGCTTGCCAGTAGCCTGAAATACCTGTAGTAAGTCAGATAACAGCCAAGGCGCCATTCTGGTACCACATCTTTTCTTAATCACCTCCATAAAGAATGGGAGAAATTAGACGATCAATAGTTCTCTAATGTTTATGAAGAAAGTGAACTGGATTCAAAGAATAAGGTCAGGATTTGAGTTGAGTTGATCAATAATAGGTCTTTCTTTACAAAGCACTTATTATTATATTACTTTCATGTGAGCAGTTATAATTATCATCTCATCATTGGTTTCTTCTATCACAGCTTTAATCTGGTTCCTTGTTAATGCAGATAAAGACAACGGGCTCCTCAGGTAGGGATGTGACTGCTGAAGTCAAGGTGGTGGGAAGAAGCATGGTATAGGCAGGAGGAAAAGCATACAAATGAAAAATGTGTGTGTGCACAGCTTCTCCTCTTTGGGTTGGTACGTATCTGTGGGAGAACTGTAACATCTTACCTGAGAAGGTGAACAGGCATGCCTGCGGATGAACCGCTAAGACTTGCAGCAGGATGTGAGTGCAATCCTGAAACAAGGTAGTGTTCCTGTTAAAAAACTGAATATTCTTTACCTGAACTGGGATAGAGAGTGGACAGGCCCACACAGATTCATGAGTCCACATACCATAAAATGGAGAAGTAACAAAGATTCTCTGTCTCCCTCCGCCCCTCCCTTCCAGCCCCACATTAGGCTCCTCACTGTCAAGGCCAAGACAGCTTGGGATTTGCTCGCTCTCTCTCTCTGCCCTTCCCCTGTGCTCTCTCTCTGTCTCAAAATAAATAAACTTTAAAAAATTAAACATAAATAAGTAAATAAAAATGAAAATACATAAATAAGTAAATAAAAATGAAAATATTCTCCTTATATTTTGTTTTCCCCAGTTTGATTATTATGCTTTTGGGCATAATTGCTGTTATCTTACTTCTGTTTCATAGAACATTTGTATGTGCAAATGCATGTGCTTTACCATATTTAAAAATGTGTCAGCCATCATAGCTTAAATACACATTTTGTTACTGATTATGTTTTTCCTTTTCTTATGGGGTAGGCCTTTTGTTATTTTCTAACAGTTCTTGAGGCTCTTTCTATTTTTTAACCTTTTTTCTGGTTCCCTCTTATTTTTTAGATTGATTGATTAAATTATTTTGCCTTATATTTAAGTTTCCTCCAACTCTTTCCATTGCTATTTCTATTCTTCAGTTAAATGTACCTGGTGAATTATTTCTCAAAGATTGTATTTTTCACTTCTGGAATTTCTATTTAGTTTTTTTTATAGTTTTTATTTCTCTGCTGAGATTTTCCTTCCTTTCATCTATTACTGACTTATTTTCTTTTATATCCTTTTTTGGCTAATTCTGTTATTTGGTTCATATCAAGATACATTTATATTTATTATCTTTTTCTTTGAGAATGGGTCACACTTTACTATTTCATCATAGGTCATAGGTCAGACTTTCTTAATCACATTATGATTCTTTTATACTCTTCCCAAGTAGATTATTTGTTGTAGGAGGCATTTAACTTTGTTGGAATCAAACTACAGGTCTATCTTCAGGGCACATACTAAAATTTCAGCTCAGTGCTTTCAGCTTTGGCTGAGCTGTTCAGAATCTGTTTCATGAATTTATGTGTAATTCAGGAGACAGGCCAGAAACATTGACTGAGTTTATAGGAGAATTGAGACTCTATTTCAGTTTTCTTATTTCAAGGATTCTTCCCTCATTTTCCAGTCCTTGTGATCCCTCAAACTGAAATATATGAGTTTTAAAGTCAAAAAGACTTAAGTTTTCCCTCGGAGTTCTAGGGGAACTCCATGGCACAGATGAGACATCGCCTTAGCAAAAGTTGCAAAATAAACACACACACACACACACACACACACACACACACACACACGTGACTACTCCAAATTATTTATTTCCCTTGCTGTCAGCTTATGGTTGCTCTCCACTCTTTTTCATATTTGTAAACAGTTTATATTTGTCATCTGGAGGAGGGCAGTCAAATACAAGTCGCTTGGCCATTGCCTAAAGCAAAATCTAAAGATAAATCGTTTTAATATTAAAACAAACTTGAATATAAGCAAAAAAAAAAGTTTCAGATCCTCTGGTAAAACTGGACTGCACTATAGCAACAGATGTACAAATCTCCAAGCAGGCTAACCAGGTCGTGACGTTGACCTAGACAAGACTGCCCTGCTATTCATGCAATATACTTGGTTTTTTATATAAACCCCAAAACCTTATGAAACTTGTTTTTCAAATTTCAGAAATATGCACTTACTATCTCACTAAAAGACAAAAATTCAAACCCTTGGAAAAGACAAAAAGGTTTTAAAACTAACTTCTCATTCTGACAGTTACACAGAATTTTGCACCCCATATTTCTTAATAAATAATACATTTTTGAGATTTTCTGCATTTTCAGTAGCACTGTTGTAAATTATTTTTGAAAAGGATTGTTTTAGTGGAGAGATCACTTTTCTAAAAAAATAAATACTGTGGCATAAGTGAAAAAGCCAGTGGTTTCAATTTTTATGTTTTAAATATAAGACAATTTATATTCAAAAGAATTTGAGAAAGCATACATTTTGTTGATTTGCTGAAGGTGTTTCTTTTTTCGCTTGTTATTTTTCTCTGGTAGTCTTACCAAGTCTTTTCCTTGTAATTTTGCATATGACTTCAAGTCATGATTCCATCATCTGCCTGACATAGACTTTCTATTTACTCTAAAATTTTTTATTAATTTTGACTCAAATATTCTTTTAACTTAATTATCATTATATTTTTTTTCTTTGGTACTCAACTGGTTCTTTGTAAATAAAACTTGCATAAGATTGTAAAATACTTTGATAATAAGGGTCATTAAAAAACTAAAGCTTTTCATCTTTAAACTGAATGAATTTTCTTAAAGTAAGAAAAAATGCAAACTAAGAAGTATATCTTAGCTCTCATTTCCTTAATTCAAACAGTGTTTATTTTTCTCTTAAAGAAAGAAAAGGTATGAGTTTAGAATGAATACCATTTAAAATATATTTGAAAGCCATTGCCAACACTTAACTTCCCCAAAACTTTGCAGTGATATTAGAACAATTCCTCATTTGTTTTTTGGTCAGTCTCTGCTAGACATGAGTCTTGCATATATTTTGATACTTGTTTCTTTTTTATATATTTTTAATATTTGTTTATTTTTAAGAGAGAGAGAGCAGGAGTGGGGGAGGGACAGAGAGAGAAGGAAACAAAGAATTTGAAGCAGGATCCAATCTCTGAGCTGTCAGCAGAGAGCCTGATGCAGGGCTTGAACTCTTGAGTGGAGAGATCATGACTTGAGGCAAAGTCAGACACTTAATCGACTGAGTCAACCAGGTGGCGCAATGCTTATTTCTTCACATGGCCAAATAATCTGTGACCATTGTTGACAAATACAGATTGACAGGTTTTAAAATATTTTATTGTTAATTCAGGCCCAATATAACAAACATTTATTATAGTTCATATTTAGAACATTCTGCCAACTTTCTAATGTTTCATGGTCAGACTGTCTCATGTCAATGATTATTTTAGTGATTGTGTGAGCCTCTAATACATTTTTCAGCTTTTATTCTTTTAAGGGATATAAAACTGGTCAACAGTGATTCTGGAAGATTTAAAAACAAAATAGAACAGAACAAACAACAACAACAAAAAATAGGATTAATAGATTCTGCCCAACAAAGAAAAGATCATGACTTAAGAATAGAAGAGAGAGAACATCTTTTGTTACAGATGTGGAGGAGAGTTAACATCCCTCTTCCATAGCATATTTGTCTTGATTATAAATGAAATAAATTCTCATTTTATAACATTTACATAATGCATTCATCAACAGAAAAAAACTTTTTCAAAAACATTACATTATTACCAGCCTGAGTTAATGTTTTAGAATATTTGCTTCTAGTTAGCATAAAGAATTCTGTATCATATTATTTTCACTACACATTAACATAAACATTAAGCTTCTTTCCATTTTTATAGCTCTATAGAGGTACAATAAACATTCAATAAACTGCAAATATTTGAAGTGTATACTATGATGAATTTTGATACATGATACAACTACAAAACCATGAAGACAGTGAAAACACAGCATAGCCATCATCAAAGTTTTTTCACACTCTTGTAAATCCTCCTTGGATCCTTGTCCACATGTCAGGTCTTCCATCCGTCATCAAGTTACTACTGATATGCTTCCTATGACTATAAATTAGCTTGCACTTCTTAAAATTATTATGTAAATGGATCATACAATATGAACCCTTTGTTGTGTGACTAAGATTTTTGACATTTTAATAGGTGTGTAGTAATATTTCATAACAGCTTTCATTTCCCTAACAACTAAAAATGTTGAAAAACTTTTCATGTGTTTATTTGCCATCCATTTATTTTCTTTAGAGGTGTTCATTCAAATATCTAAGTGAATATTTTTATTGTAAGTGACATAAAAAGGTCTGTTTTCTTATTGCTTCTGGAGAGTTTATTATATATTCTGGATACAAATTAATTATCAGATATATACTTAGAAAATATAATTAGAAAATTTCTTCTGCCATACTATGGGTTGTCTTTTTATTATCTTAACCATGTCTTTTGAAGAGCAGAAATTCCTGGGATGCTCAGGTGGCTCAGTTGGTTAAGCTTCTGAGTTGGGCTCACATTATGATTTCATGGTTCCTGACTTGAAGTCCTGCTAGGGTCTCTGTGCTGACAGCTCAGAGCGTGGGCCTGTTTCAGATTCTCTGTCTCCCTCTCTCTGCCCCTCCCCCACTAGCACCCTACCTCTCTTTCTCAAAAATGAATAAACATTAAAAAAATAAGGGCAGAAATTCTTAATTTTAATGAAGTCTGATTTATCAATTTGTTGTCAGTAGTGCACTTTCAGTGCTGTAGCTAAGAAATCTTTGCCATATCCAGAATCACAAAGATTTTCTCCTATATTTTCTGTCAAAAATGTGTTAGTTCTTGGTCTTATGCTTAGATCTATGATTGATTTTGAATTAATCTCTGTATATGATATGAGATATAGACTGAAGGGCTTTTATTTTTGTTTTTGTTTTGCATATAGATATCTAATTTTTTAGCACCATTTGTTGAAATCAACTGACCACATTTCCATGAATCTATATTTGAACACTTGAGTGAGCATTGAATATGTTTCCTGCTGTCATTGGGTAATGTGTTCTATACGTACCAATTAGGTCATGTCGGTTGATAGTGTTTTTCTAGTCCTAAGTCCTTAATGATTTTTTTTTTTGCTTTTTATAATAATTATTGTGAAAGGAGCACTGAAAAGTATTTTATATTGTGAAAAGGTATTGAAATCCTGAATATTTGTCCATTTCTCTTTATAGTTCTATCCGTTTCTGTTTCATGTATTTTGAAGCTTTGTTTTATTTTAATAATTACTGTAAATTGTCAGATTTATTGCTATGAAATGATGTTCTTTATCCTTAGTAATATTCTTTGATAAGTAATCTATTTTGTCTGATATTAATATAGGCCCTCCTACCTTCTTCGGATCGATTAGATGGATGGATGGATAGATAGATAGATAGATAGATAGATAGATAGATAGATAGATAGACTTAATCTCCCATTCCTTTACTTTTGACCTATCTTTATCTTTATATTTGAAGTAGTTTTTTTTTGTAAATAGCATATACGTGAGTGTTACTTTTTAAATCCTGTCTCTATTTCCCTATCTTTTCATTGAAGTATTTAAACCATTTGTTTTTGATGTAATTACTGAAAAAAATGGGCTTATATCTACTGTTTTATTACACCATCTGTTTTTATTTTCTTTCCCTGCTTGCTTTGAGGTTGAGAACGTTTTACAATTCATTTTATCTCCATTGTTCTTATTATCTATAACTTTTATTTGAATAATACATATAGTAAAACATATAATTATTTTATTTTAATTATTAGCAGTTGCCTTATAGTTTTGTTTGTTCATTGTAGTACTTAAAAAAATGTTATCCCACCTCCTCCTGTCTTGAATTTTTTTCCTGCACCTTTACCATTATTTTTTCCTTTTTCGCATTTGTATAATGTGCCCCCAACACCCCAGCCAATCTTAAGCAGTGTGAATATGGTACATACCTCGGTGTCGTTTTCTTCATTTTACATGTTCTTCGAGTTCATTGAAATCATTAGCTTTTCTCTCTTAGTCACTCCAGTTATAGTTATGTTAGGAGGCTTAAAGTCATCTCCATGTGCAATTTTCATATTTTTTCCAGTCTGTTTTGTCTCTTTATTTCATTTTGGATAGATTCTATTTCCACATCTTCAGGGTCACTGGGTTTTTTTTTCTGAAATATTTAATATACTGTTAATTACATTAGTTGCATTTTTTATTTCAGACATTATAGTTTTCTTCTCTAGAATTTGATTTGTGTTTTTTTTATATCTTCTATTTTGCGCTTACCACCCTCAATCTTCCATTTGCTTCTTTAAACATGTTGAATATAATTACATTAACTGTTTTAAGGTCCATGCCAACTATTGCTGTTATTTGATGGATTTCTAGATTGATTTTTACTCTCCTTATAGATAGTATTTTTCTGCTTATTTTCATGGCTAGTATTTTTTATTATGAATTTTATGTTGTTCAGTGTATATACTCATAAACGTGCCTTTCCTATAAACATTCTTTAGCTTTGTTATGAGATGAAGTTCAGTCCCTTGGAGACAATTTGATACTTTTGAATCTTTTTATTTTTTTTAAAGTTTCTTGGGTAGGATCACAGCAGTTATTAGTCAGTCTAAGGCTAATTTTGTCTTGCTACTTAGGTGATATCTTTCTGAATACTCTAACTGGTGTCTTATGAATTGTAGGTCTTTTCCACTCTGGTTCCTGGGATGACAATTTTTAGTCATGTGTGAGTTTCAAAAGATATTCTTTCCAATGGCTCTTTCCTCAGACTCAGGTATTTTCCTCACATACATGTGCTTTTCAGTAGTCTGCTGAAGTCTAAAGATATCCAGGGCTCTCTCTTTGCAGCTCTTCCCTCTTAAGCATGCCACCCATGAAACTAAAGCCATGTTGGTGTCCTTGGACTTCCAAGTCTGCCTTTCACCTCAGGGGGATAGCCAGTCTCTGCCGTGATTCCCCTTCCTTGCCACATCGCCTGCAAATTCTTTCCTGACAGTAATCTCGGATAACTGTAGGGCTCACCTGTTGTATTTTCTCTCTTTCAAGGATTACTATTATTTGCTGCCTGATAGCCATTACTTAAAAACTTTTTTTTTTCCTCATATGGTGTATTATTTGAAGTTTCTTCTTGCAGAAGGATAAACCCAGTCCCTGTTACTCCATCTTGGTCTGAAGGCTTTTATTAAGTTATTTAAAGAATTACTTTTAATAATTTAATGTGTTTAATGAAAATAAACCTTCATTTAAATATGCCTTTAATTATTCCCCACTTTTGGACTTACAATCTTGCAATGAAATTTTTGTCTCTAGAACATCATAATTGGTATTTTTGTCAATAAATTTTATTATTCATCTCGGACTATTCTTCCAGTTAATTATTAGAAGTAAATATTACTAGTCAAAACATATAATGTTTTAAGTGCTTTGATGGATTTTACTTCTGTTTTCAATAATGTTTTAAAATACTGCCTTTCTGAATAGCCTTTATTACAGCTAAAAAGGGAACTGTATTTCGAAATTAGCATCAAAATGGAGTACTCATACCATGAAACCGCTAAGACATATATAATTGTTATTTCATATTTTGAAATACCTGGAAGTTTTGTTGAAAAACTTCAAAATGATAAAGAAGAAACTACCTTTCTTTACTTAAGGAACTATTTCAGGTAAAACATTTTGTCTTATATGTGTATGTAAACAAGGACAATAGAAAACAAACAAAACTTAGAATAAATGATATTTGCAATAAAAAACATCGTTTTAAAAATTCTGACAAAATTGATTTATGAAGCCTAACTATTCAAGAAGACAATTCAAAGAGAATTCATGTTGTATGAAAAGGTAAAATTTCTATCTCTTTAAACTACTTAAGGTTGAGCATTTTGTTTCTAGTAGTAAACATTTCCAACTTAATACAGAAGTTGAATTCTAACTGGTGAACATTGAGAAAGAAAACTCACAGTGTCTATAATAATCATATTTCAGGGGTACCTGGGTGGCTCAGTCAGTTAAGCATCCTACCAGTTCAGGTCATGATCTTGCAGTTTGTGAGTTCAAACTCCACATAGGGCTCTGTGTTGATTGCTCAGAGACTGGAGGCTGCTTTGGATTCTGTGTCTCGCTCTCTCTCTGCCCCTTTCCCTCTCATGCTCTCTGTCTTCCTCTCTCAAAAATAAATAAATAAATAAAAAATTTTTAAAAACAAAAAAATTTAAAAATTTTTTAAATTTGCATTTCAACTTCCTTCAATAATGTAAAATTAAAATTAGCTGTAATTTTGTTATTTGTAGAAATGAACTATCTGAAACAAAGAAACAGTAATTTATGTTTTAATATGTTTTGAATCAAAATAGCAGTTTGTGAAATGCCACTAATTAAGGAAAGAATGATGATGAATATTGGAAGGGATGCCATAATTAGTGGTATGAATAGAAGAAAAATCATTTCTTCTTTAGAAAAGGATAGATTTCATAGAGCATTTTTTACAAGTAGGTAGTCATATGATTTTTGAAAACGGTAGAGACTTCTAGAACTTTGTACTCTAAAGCTGCAAAAAGTAGATGATTTATCACTGAAATTTAAAGAAAAACATTTTATTTTTCAAGCTAAGAGAAACACTTCAATTACAAAGGATAAGATTATTTATTTATTTTATTTATTTAATTTAGTCACCGCTTTTTCTATTTAATTAGTTGACAAATCCTCTTTTCATGGTCTTCTTTTTGTTTCTCAGCAGCCATGTCTCCATTCTGCTGCAGAGATACTTTCTGGTCTCCCCACCCCCTGCCTCACCCCCAGGGGGAAAAAAAAGAAGCATTAACTGAGACTCAGCCCTCAGCCACCTAAGCAAGAAGGTCTCTGAGGAAATTTTAATCACACTCTGGCCATTAAAAAAACAAGATCTACAGGAAGCAAAGATATGTGGCCACCTTGTGTTTTCCAGCTTGCACAGCTTACCCACCTTCTCTTAAGAAACTTTTGGGGTTAATCTTGTCATTCTTCACTTTCTGATTCTCCTTAGTCTTTGGAGAGGCCCAAGACACCTCCGCCATCCGTCATCGAGTGAACTCCCATCCTCACACTACGCTGTACAGCCATTAATCTCCTCTAATCCCTTAACTCCCAAGCCCTGCAAGTGTGCCCTTTGCAAAGTACCTTCTGTCAACAGCAGAGCACTGATATGCTCTAGCTCTGTTCTGAATGTTCCTTTTTTTCTAATTAAAACCTGCCTATTGTATGAACAATATCATTTCCCCACAGGTTTCTGGAGACTTTGTGCCTTTTCAAGGCTTCACTACCAGTATTTTCCCTTCCTTTTACTGTATACAATTTATCAATTATTACAAGTCCTTCCTATTTGTCTTTCTAAAGGTAGACAAACACAAATTGACCGCCACACTCCATCCCCACCCATCCTCTCTGCTCCCCACTAAAAAAGATATTTTGAGACAGGTTTTTGTAGACAATTTTGCCACTTTCTTACCTACATTTTAGGGTTCCCAGGACTTCTATTCCACTGAGTCTGTCCTTTGCAAGATTGTCAAAACCACAGTTAACTCCTTCTGGAAACATTTTCTTCCTTTCAATCCCTAGTTTCACTCTCACCTCTCCTCTGTCTCCTCTGATAGACCCCCTACCTGTTCAATCTCAAATGCTGACATGTTCCAGGGCTTCATCCTGAGTCCCCTGCCCTGTCCATCTAGACTCTAGTCACTATCCTTATGTAATTTCATCTAAATTTGTGAATTTAAATACCATCATTTGAAGCCATCTTCTCAGAACACCAAGTTAGTTTTTCCACAGGAATATATGCATTTCCACTTAGATTTCTAATAGACATTTTGTACATTTTTTGCAAAATATAACTCTTTGGGTTTTTTTTTTAATTTTTACCTTCCAAAATGATTTTGTTGATTTTTTTCAATTTTAGTAAACACTGACTGAATACCTCAAGTCAGAAATCTACATATTATTTTTGATTTATATCCTTCTCTCAATCTTGTAACCAATCCAATAGCAACTCTCCTTCAAAACATATTCTGAATCCATTCTCTTCATAATACTTCCAACTCCTACCGCTAAGTCCACAGTATGTGCACTGGACAAGGACACCAGCCAGAGGGTGAGTCTGTGTGAAAAAATTAGCCCACACTCTATCTGCTATCCTGGAGTTGGGACGCATTATCATCATCATCATCCCCATCAGCATCTTCATTTATACAGATAACTTTGTCTATTGGCAAATCTTGCAATGAAAGGATCACCCTTTGCAAAATATACAAAGGAGACAGACTGGCTAACCACTGATATCTCTCTTCCCCAGACAACTAATTATTCTTCTAATTTTTCCTCAATACAATTGCCCCATTAGAGCAATACAATGTATTTAGCAGCCAAAATAAATAATAAACCAGAACCATGTTCTCAATGGCTTAAAATGCTGGCCTATCTTACAAAGTTCTAAATAAATTATACCCTGTTTACTTATTCAAGCTTATCTGGTATCACTTTAGAGCTATTTGGCACATCACTTTACACAAGTCTGAGTGTGTGTTTCCTTTACTTCTCACACAGAACACTTCACTTCTGACCTTTTGATCACCAAATGAGTGAAAATTTTTTTCACAATAGTCACTCCTCTGCAATACCACCTGGATGTTTTATAATTTAACCCAATTTTTAAATGGAAGTAGTGTCAGATCCCACTAGTTAAAAGCTCAGTCCTATAAGACTGATCGCACTCCACTTAAGAAGCCAAAGACAAGCATTAGGTGCCCGGGTTATCCATAACTTCTGTCTGATTTGGCTACAGATTGAAGACTCCCGCAACATCCTTCTCAGGTGTCATTAATTAGCTGCAGCCACTCTGACCTGGAGAAACATAGTTATGTTTCTCAGTTTATTAAATGATATGACAAAGGGTACAGACAAACAACCAGATGAAGGCATACATATGGTGAGGTCTGGGAAGATCCCAAAGGAACTTGTATTCACATGGAGTTGGGCACATCCCCCTCCTGATATGGATGTATGTTACAACCTGGGACCTTTCTGAACTCCATACTATTGGGATTTTTATGAAGGCGTTAAATAGGCAAGATAGACCATTAACTCCATTTTCAGCTTTTATTCCCTCTAATGAGGCTGAAAACCTCAAACTTCTAATCATGACTTGGTCTTTCCATCCACAAGCCATCATCAAGGAGCCCACCCCAAAGTTGCCTTATTAGAACAAAGGCACTCTTATCACCCAGGAAATGACAAGAGTTTCAGGATTCTGGGTCATGGACAGGGTCAAAGACCAAATATTATAACAAAAGATGTTCTTAGTGCTCTTATCATTTAGGAAATTACAAAGATTTCAGAAGCTCTGTGTCAGGAGCCAGGAGCAGAGCCCAATATGTATTTTTCTATTATCTCACAATAAGGAACTTTGTTTTAGTCTTCCTTTTTTTCTTGGGCATATTTCCATCTGATTCACTTGTGGTTGGCTTCCTCTTATCATGTAGAACTCAATCTGATGATCACATCCTTAAGGCTTTCTCTGAGGATCCAAACTAAATAGCACTTTTTAATGTGTTGCAGTTATTTATTAATAATTCATTCATTTGTCATCACATTTATTTATTGTTTAATCTATTTTTCTCTTCTCTAAGATATAAGTCTCTTGTCTGTCATGTTCAGTGCTATTTCCCAGCATGTTGAATTGTGTGTGGCCTTTGATAAATACTTAAAAAAAGACCTAGTTCTCAGTTGATGAGAGGCAGATTATGACTATGGAAGCAACTGGTAGACCTGATATATACAGTATAGAAGAAACACATCTGCACAGAGAGACTGAATTTGACCATGTGAGATGGAGAACCTGAAAATACTCCTTGTCCTGTTTAGAACTGTCCCTAAAGCCAGCTGCTTATGTGACTTTTGGTGGTATGTTTCTGCAAACAAATGTACTTCCCTTTTGGCCTAAGTTTGTTCAAGCCGAGTTTCCTTCAGTTCAAAACAAAAGTGTTCGAAGAAATGTTTATTATCAAAAATTACTGGGTATAACTCATCTGAAGAGCAAACACAACATAGCAGAACTAAACTCTCTTTACATCATGTTATTTATGGTTGAGAATTATTGGGGAGAAAGTCAACCTTTGGGAAATAGAGAACATTTTTAGAGAGCAAACCAGTGATTGATCTTCAGACATCTTTGAATCTACCCTTTTGTATTGTTAATTTCTCCATCTAGGAGAAAATATTAGTAAGGCATTTTCCCCCACAAAGAGTTCAGTTTGGCTTGGTTAAAATTCATCCTTTTAGCCCCAAAGTGTTCTGTTCTAGCAGCTGCATAAACAAAGGATTTAGTGCTTTATATTGAGGATACAACCCTTTTGGTGTTTGTATTATCCCTGGGTTCATCTGTTGGTTGTTCAATTTGTTAGGACATGTAAGAAGCTTGCAATATGCTGGGATTCTTGGTTTTAACCTTTGGCAGAGAGTTTAACTTCCTAGGTTTTTTTATACCCTTCCATTTCCAGTTAAATATTTTAGGAGTTACATATAATCATCTATAGAGATTTTCAAAATATAATTCCCCAGTAATTTCATCATGCTATTATTTAGAAATTATTTAGAAATCTAGATATTGTTTATATATTATTTAGAAATTATTTGAACTTGCTACCATTACACATGAAGTGCTGTCACCAAATGAAATCAAAAGTGAAAAAGAAAATACTGTCACTCAAGATTTAAGCAGTAATGGAGGGTTATTTGCCAGCAATTCTGGTCCTAAAGAGAAGTGAGAGTTGTGGTTTCTAAAATAAATATCGAAAACTTATTTAATTTTGTTATTTATTTGAATGTGGTATTAGCAGATTTACCCAGAATAAATGTTGTAGCCATTTCTCTTGTAGTCTCTGTAGAAAATTTTTTTTCTGTTGTCTTTCCATTTCTTTAGCACATGCAAAGTTAAAAAAACAGGGCTCATTCTGCAAAAAGATTGAGAAACTTCTACCAGCTATAAAAGCTGGACTGTATATACACACTGAACACAGTGAACAATGAACACATGCCCTTTGATGTCCCTGAGATCATCTTTTGAGCTGCTCCTGTTTACTATCCTAAATGCTCCAGCACCTTTTGCCCTCCCCACCCCTTGTGAACATGCAAACTCTGTTTCTCCATTCAACCTTTGATTATATGCTGCCTCGTGTTACTTTTCTTACTACATGAAGGTTCTGAAGAACTCAGCTCTGTCTTCTATTCCCATTACCAATGGAGTATGTGCTGGGAACCCCGTGTTTTGATGGATTGAATGGAACAACTACTTGAAGATGACATAATAAATAAAATACCAAAAAAATCTCCCTTTGATACAATTTAGTAAGAGCTTCTTGTTGCTCTTGTGTTTTCAGTAAAGCATCAGAATGCCACCGTCAAATATGACTTAACCCAGTCCAGATATCTATCTATGACAACATCAGGAAAAACACTTCACTGTGTATTTTTGAAGAAAAAACAAAAATTTAAGTTTACTTAAAATGACCAAATTTACACTCTGGGATAAGAATAATATATATTTTACTATAAATTTGATGTACAATATTTAATATATAACAAACAGTACACAGGATGGTAGATTCTGACATAGTTTTACAGCTTATATATAAAGAGTTTCTGGGGCACCTGGGTGGCTCAGTGAGCTAAGCATCCAACTTTGGCTCAGGTCATGATCTCACTTTTCATGAGTTCAAGCCCTGTTTTGGACTCTGTGCTGACAGCTCTGTGTCTTCCTCTCTCTCTTCTCCCCTGCTCACACTCTGTCTCCCTCTCTCTCAAAAATAAATAAGCATTAAATTTCTTTAAAGAAAAGAGCTTCTTAGTATATAACATTGTACAATTATCCTGCATATATGAGTCTATACATAACTGTATAATGCTTTGTAAGAAGAGTCTGTTTGGAAAGAAAAAGATCATCATTCATGTATCAGCTGAGAATTGCCTTTGTATTTGTCCTTGAATTTCCCAAATACTGCAGAATAACTGCTGTTGTTCTGGGTTTATCTACCATAGGCAACAACTTTTATCTAATTAGCTCCATACTACGCTTTGCAAGGTATAACTTGATTTGTTAAAAAGGCGTTATTCCATATACTTGGTCTAATATCTGTGTTTTTTTAAGGATTAGTTCAAGAATAGCTTCTCTCCTTCTGTTTCATGACCCTGAGGTCCTCTGTCTCTTATGTGCTACCTATTGATATGAGATACTTGATACAAATTCATGAAATAAATATATGAAGTGTTGTTGTAATATAAATAACTTTTTGATGAAGATCCAATCTGCAAAAAAAACTAACTCCTTCCTCAGTTGGATTCTGGAACTTCCATACCAAAGCTCCAGAAAGCATAGTTCAGTGGTCTAGACATTACAGTAGCTGCATCAGAAATAAGGGCATCTGCATTTTGAAATGCTTTTAAAAATCTACTTCACATTATAGTTAAAATAAAATTAGTGTATATAAGATATTTGGTAAACGGTAAATGACCAACCAATAGTAAAAGCATCATTATTCATCATTAGGTGAAATCTATTCCCATATTATTTGGGGTTCAGAAATGGCCTTCTAGTTCTGGCTGTTGAAATCAAGTTTTGCAATCCACTCCTTTTGCCTCCTCACTTCCAATGTATCTGAAACAAATTAACGAGTGAATGAGGGTATGCTTGTGATTATCTTGAGGATAAAAGCAGAAATCTTCAGAATATTTGCCAGCTGCTTAATGATAGCTGCATTTTCCTTAAACTGATTTGTTGGTACAGTTCACACCTAATTACTTTACATGATGTACAGTACAGTGCTTTTTAATGCAATATTACACAAAGACATTTATTTGGATAGTGACAGAGTCCCATCTGCAATCATTTATTTTCAGCCTACACATCTTTCAATTTTTCTAGAAATATCCCCCAAATATTGCCATATAATTCCATGATTGATTGATTTTGATAACTTCCCTCTAAAATTCTGAAAGAGAAAATGAGGTATGATTGACTACTTTTTGGATTTTTTATCCAAAAAAGCACTCATAATTTTTGTGATTGTTTTGCTGTACTCTGGGTTGCATGTGGTTTATAACAACACAAACTGAATTCTGAGGTAGGCTGTGAAGTAATGATGCAGAGCAAAATATTCTTCTCACTATAACACTTCCGGGTTGAGTTGTCTCTCTCCTTCCTTGCTTCCTTGACTAGGAAAATTCAGTCAGTTTAGAAATCATTAGAAATTGCATTTGGTGGGCAGCGTGAGAGAAAGGAGTTACAATCAGAAAAGTATATACAGTGCAATGTTTGAGAAACACATTGACCTGTTATTGAGTTTATGAACATTGAGAGTCTGGTGACACCAGACAGGTATAGGAGTGAAACATCTGGTCCAGGTGCAAGTGGCTTCCTTGGCATAACAGACTCACCTGGGTAGGAAGCATGCAAATGAACAGAGGCCTCAGGAGAAGTCAGTTGGTAGGAAGAAGCAGCAGAGTAAGGCTGCTTAGAACAGATATAATCATATTAGGAGGCAAATATTTTTAACTTTTGAATGCACATTTAAGGTTTCATAGGTAAAAGGGGAGGTCACAGTGAGACCAAAAAAAAGATGAGAAACATATAAACTAACCTTTCCGAATAGTAATGCCATATGTGGGAGTTTCCCAGCCATCAGCACTGTCTCTGAAGACCATTTATACTTCACGGCATTAATATTCATTAGGTATAATACCATATGTTGCACAGCAGGATGGATTGCCAGCAGACTGTTTGTCATAAAGCCAGATTTAATAAAGCATTGTAAAACAAACATTATGATGATAAATACAAAATGACAGGCTAATTAAGAGAATCTTAATTGCCATTTTTCCATAATAACATTTGTTTAGTTGTATCTGTCTTTGTGCTAGCGTCCTTCCTGGTGGGGTTGCGTTCTGTGAGTCTTCCTCAGTGCTCGGCCCAAGGGAAACTTATGCCACATAGGATTTAAAGCATTTAATGCCTCCTTTTTCCCTCCCACAAATCGATTATAAAGTAATAAATAGCTGTGTGCCATTGATGTTCACAAACATTAACCTTTAATCTAAAAGTCATTGAAGGCATCTCCAAAGGAGGTGTGTACTCACAGCAGGTGAAATAATAAGTTGCAGAAATCAATAAAAATTCTAAATCAAATATCACCGAAATATTGTGTGACATATTCAAAGTTAACTTACTTCGGCCTGAAGAAATCCATTCTAGATTTCAGATGTCACTATTACCTTTATAAAAGAAATTGAAGCCCATCAAATGTTATTGAGCAGCCCTCTGGCCAAGCAAAGAGAGATGACTTCCCCGCCTTCCATCGAATTAGTGAGTACAGGGTCTCTAATCTTCACTAAGGCCTCTGGATCATATTTCACAAGCTCCCTAACTGGCATAGTCCATAAAATTTGACACACCATATTGAGTCATTTGAATAACAAATGTCTTGTATATTTCTCCCTTCTCTTTATAAAATATCATTTAACATGTGTATATTTTGTTGCCATTTAAAAATAGAAGCTTACCAAAAACTTTAGAATATCACTTAGGGAAAGGATAAAGAAACAGCTCTCTCTTGAGAGAGAGACTCCTGTCTCTACTGTATTTCCTAAGTAATTTTACTTGGGTGCAAGTTCTGATTCTCTGTTTTGCTGTATCATGGAATTATTGGAATGAAGGAGATTCAAAATCAGATGCATCTTGGTAAATCTTTATTTATTGGCTCTCAAGTGGGGAGAAAAAAAAGCTCTGATTTGTAGGATTGGCTGATCTGAAGCTACCAATAAGTAGTCCCTCAACAGGAAGTTAACAAGAAATGCACATGATTGGCTGTCAGGTTTACGTAACATGTAAATGTACAACAAACTATCAGTAGAGAGTCACCACATCTGGGTTTTCCTCTTTGGAGAAGAAGGAGAAAACATTTTGATTTTTTTATTATTCTTGATTTATTGAAAATTTCTGAGCTCAGGGACTAGAAACATCAGATATACATCTACATAATTTAAATAATAAGAATTCTACTGACAAATCTTTGCCAAAAAATTATAATTTCAAAAGTAGTTAAGTTGGTGCAAATACCTACTCCAACAAAATTGTAAAAATGTTAAATGGGGCATTAAAAAGTCACAGTAGCTTCTGAAACACAATGTTAAAATATTCCTATATCTAAAAGAATTTATCTATAAAAAATCATATATATAGAAAATATATATAGAGAGAAAGAAACGATAAAAATATTTGAAATGTTCCTTCCAAAAATATAATTTGTGAAAATTGATGACATTTTCTGTATTATTTGCCCTTTAAAACTTACCTTTCTTATTTCAATAATAAATAATAATTAAATTAAATATTCTTATTATTTTCTTATTTCTTATTTTCTCATGGTTTGTACAATTACTAAGTTCAATTTTGGGAGAGAGTTTAGAGTGAGGCTCATCATATCTCTTGTAGGATGTGTGAAAAGCAAATGAAAACCATTAGCTTTATTTTTTGGTTTTTGGTTTTTGGTTTTGTGGGTTTTCTTTGAAGACCATTAGTTTTAGCAAAAATCAACTTCTCAACACTCTTCAAAACCATCTACTAATTCTGTGGCCTAAGTAAGTTTGAACATGGGTGGTTCTATTTTTTTTAAGCTTATTTATTTTGAAGGATAAAGAGACAGCATGAGTGGGGAACAGGCAGAGAGATAGGGAGACAGAACATCCTAAGCACACTCTGCACTCTGCCAGAGCAGAGCCCACGGCAGGGCTCGAACCCATGAAACTGTGAGATCATGACCTGAGCCAATACCAAGAGTCAAACACTTAAGCAAATGAGCTCCTGGGTATTTCTGTTTCAAATAATGTTATATGTTTCTCTGGTCAATTATTTTGTGAATCCTTACAATTGCTTTAAATGTTTATAAATCTTAAGGATTTAATTATTTTATTTATTATTTTTATAATCATCATAATTAAACTTGGCTTTGAATCATAGGTCCACCATTTGCTAATTCTTTGACTTTTGAAAAAAAAAAACCTTAACTTTTCTGAAGACATTTTCATTATTAGTAAAAAAAAAAAAAAGCACTATATATGTATTGAGTAAACAAAGCATTTAATGAAGAAATGAATTTTAAAGTTTTAAAAATATATTATTCTTTTTTTTTAAGTTTAGATGTTTATTTTGAGAGAGAAAGAACATACAAGCAGGGGAAATCAGAGAGGGAGGGGGAGAGAGAATCCCAAGTAGGTCCTGCTCTGTCAGCATAGAACCTGATATAGGGCTCAAACTCACAAACTGTGAGATCATGATCTGCACAGAAATGAAGAGTCTGATGTTTAACTGACAAAATATATTGTTATTCTTATTTACACTATTTAAATTGCTGCAAGCACTTTGGCAAATGAAAAGTAAGACTATAACATTTCACTTTCTTCCTAGGCCTTACTTGATGGAATCATCTCTCAATATAGTACTAATGTGTTTTCAGGTTGAATTGTATCCATTACAACGTGGCATTTATATCTTTACAGTTCTATTTATTGCTAAGAGACTGGTTCTGTGAAGACATGATATTATTCAGGTTAGAGCTTGTTTAGAGTCATTTCTGGCGAGGTTTAAATAACACTGTAATCTGATGCCAATTTCTTTGTTGTAACCCATTGCTATATACTATATCCCTTGTATAGGCCAATCAACATAAAAATGGTAATTGGTAGATTAAAGAAGTATTTTGAATTTGTGTAATACTACTATTCCTCCCTGCTAAATAAACTACTCAATGAGTTTGCCCTTCTCACAAATTAATCAACATTTTAAAATGTAATATAACTTTCTAGGTTTGTGACTTTGATCAAAATGTGGACATATTCATATTACAATGGAGATTCTAATGGCTCTACTTTAATTATTGATATACCCTAAATAGTTTTGTTTTCCTAATCTCTGTGTTAATGTTATGAACATGTGACATAAGTTTGTCATATTCCTTTTCTTCTTGAAAATAATAAAAATGTTTGAAAAAATAATACTTTCATCATTTCAATTTTTATTTTTCAAATGATGATTAAGCAACCAAAATATATTTTAAAATGTGTGGTGAAGTGCCAAAAAATAGACATAAATTCTCAAAATGAACTAAGTACTAAATTTTGTTATTATTTTATCAATACAATAATGCTCATAATGCCCCAAATTAAAAGAGCATGTGAAGGCATTTCACAACAAAAGCAACTATTAAAATTTGAAAGGAGAATCCTACATGGATTATATACTGATTGCTCTAATTCCGGTACAATTTGTTTCTAAACATACTCGTGGAACTAATGACAGTACATAATTCTGCAATGCAATCAGCATGTTCAAGTGTCTTTTTTACTTTTGAAATCATGAAAAACTAAAGTAAAAATTAAAAAATTAAATGTATTTATTAGAACAAAAAGAGAACATCTGAAAGCAAAGCTTTTAATTCCAATTGTTCTAACGATCAAAGTTATGATCTTTTATTGAATAAATTTCATAAATGTTTCTCTTTTCTGACTTCTATACTTGTGTGATTTAGAGCAGAAATTTATATTTATTTTTAATTTTAACACAATATGTATCATACATTTATAAAACCAATGGCTTAAGTAATTTTAATGCAATAATATCATTGTCATGAAGATACTTACATGTAACAATTATATCATTAGGCTAAATATCTTGACTCATGGATGAATAAAAAGGGAGTATCTAAACCTCAGCATAAGGGGGAAAAGAATTATTAAACAAAGTGGTCATGAAAATTAAGAAATAACCCTCTTTTGCAGGAAATTCCTCTTCTGGAATTTTATCGCCCTCATTTAATTATCATTTTTATGAAAATTCTAAAGTTGACCCACAGGTAGTAGAGGACAAGCCTATAATTCAATAATTTTGGCAGAATTTTTTAATCAATTAAATTCATAGGGAAGCATCCACTTACCTTGTGATTGAGCGTGGTTTTCAGGCTTTTCAGGGTTTTCCAGATGTTTGGGTATAAAAATCAATTGCTTTTTCTATAAAAACTGTGAATCCATTCTCTGGACATTAGGTTAGCCAGAGAATAAACACAGCATTTCTGTTTTTTAAGAGCTGTATCATCAGTCTAATCTCAGGAACATCCACCTGAAATTGATTTCAATAAAATGGACCTACACGTTGAGTCAGAGTATAGAAGTTTAATTTGATACAAAACAAGCTAGACCCCTCACTTCTTGGCAGTTTTTACTGCTAGACTTCCATGAGCTCATCTTTGACACTGAAGGCAGTGCAGTCTCTAGGCCTGGCGTTGACTCTGTGCGGAGCATCAGGTTTCCACTCTGCCTCCTCTGTCAGGATACTTTTCCTACTATTAAAATGGACTAAACTCAGTGACTCAGTGAACTGAGTACCCTATACACTTAAGCAATTCCTTGGTAATGTGCAAAATAATAGTAAATTTGTGGACTCTCTAAAATGCACTATGCCAAAATAATAGATTATTAAATGGCACTTGTTGGGGAAAAAATAGGAGTTTCTACATGTTTCCTACATTTGAGTAAGAGATTTTGCATTTTTATATTTTAGATCCGTTCCATCCATTTATGCATTTTACATCCATTTTTGCTATTGCTGTTCATATACTGTGATTGTACTTATATTTTAGATCATTCATATTCAAAATGCTTAAAGGAAATATTATTTTATATTAACTATGTACAGAATAGTAAAGGACACCTAGAATTAATATTTTGAAAATGTAAACTAATATTTAAAATTGAAAAAGAGGATCAGATATTAAATATTAAAGCAGTAATAGTTTAAAGAGCATGGGATTTTTGCAAATAAAAAAATCAATGAAAGGGAATAGATTTCTCTTAAATGAAATGTATATGTACAGAAGGGTTATATAAAACAGTAGTGTCATAAGAAAATGTAAAATGAATATATATCCACCAAATTATGCTGAAAATTGGCCAATAGAAAAGAAAAATTACATAACTTGTTTACTTCCTATGTGTCTTGATAAATTTGACTAGCCCAGACATTCCTCATATTTGTTCAGTTTCACAGTAGTGTAGCATACATTATTGTACTGTAGTATTTGTTATTTCACAGTAAAGGATACATATATATTAGCTATGGCTGAAAATCCAGAAACGCATTTCTGTGGGCAGGTTCTATGTGTTACACATATATAGTTGATAATTTCAAGGAGTCTAGTATAGTCCTTACCTCACAAATTAATATCAACATATATTTGCCTAACTTATTATTATGCATTGAGACTATCTATCTAAACCATCTATATGTCAGTGCAAAACAAAAAGTTTCTTATAACCAACATAAGAGAGTTTGGGCAGATTATACAAATGATTAATAAAAACAGTAGATTACCTGTAAAAGATGCATAAAGATTTCTCAGATCACCATCAAACTGTATTCGCAAGAAGACAGGTAGAAAACAGTAACTGTCAGCCTTCTTTACATTTGTGTTTTGATGGTCTGTTTTGTTACACGTTCTGCTATTTTTTCTTTTTTGACTTTTTGTTGTTGTTGTTTCCAGGATGCATTTATAATATATGTAGCATGTGGTTTTCCATGAACCTTCTTGCTATTAATCTCTCTAACTTTGATCAGATGCCATATCAAAGTTTTTGTTTTTGAATTTTTCACTTGTCCATTTTTTATTATTACGTCATACCATCTTTTCTTCATTTTAATGCATGTGCCTTTCAGCTTATCACAAATCTACACATGAATCCTTAGAATGAACAAATTAACCAGAGCAGTTATATGTGTGAGAAGAGAAAGAGACAAGAAACCCAGGTTATAAAACACAACAAACATACATTCATCAGGTATAACACATTTAAATTCAGGTGTACAGCTATCGAAATTTATTTTACTGTAACTAAGTCTATTTATTTGAGCCCTAATCCTGCTGGACTCCTAAGAAAATGTCACTTTGTCTCCTCAGTAAAGTTTTTGGTGGATTTATGTAAGATAAAGAGCAAAGAGGAGCTGAGGAAAAGAACATTCTGGCTTTCTATAGCACAAAGCTACACACGGCTCTCCACCAAGATGTCTCTTTTTCCTGTGTTTCCCAACCGCCCTATCTGGGCCAGACTTGGGCTCCGAGAGTCCACTCACTGTTTCACAATGTGACAGATGGCTCAGAAGTCTGTGAGAAGCTATCAGTTGTCAGACTTAAGAATCATAAAACCATTCCTTCTCTGCAATGTTTCCACCTCTTTAAGACGCACGGGCCTCTTTCGGGAACCTATATACTTTTTAATTTTCACCGTCTCCTGTCTGTTTCTCTTCACACAAACTCACGTAGCAATGCAGGGGAGTAAAAAACCTTATTGTTTAACATATAAATTATTTTCTCACACAGTTTTATTATTTTATTTTATTTTATTTTTTCCACAGTTTTATTAAAAGAGAAAATTAGTTGACAATAGTGTAAAATCTGGATTTCTAGCTTCACTTAGAAATTTTTAAAAAGGGATTTAGGAGACCCTATCCCCGCATCACAAAAAAGTAGTGGTTGAGTTAGTGCTGCTCACCTGAGAAGAAACTCGTGTTCTCTATCATGGTAGAGACTTCTAGAGACTGAGGATGACCTTAATTGCCATTTATAAGTGATATTTTGCTACTGTTTCTCTTGCATCTGGTCATTTTCCTCTTTCATAGGGCCTGCCTTAGCCCCTTTATGTGTTTGCTTTTGCATTTGGAAAAATGGCTTAAACTTTTAGAAACCAAACACAAAAATTCTGGAAACCCTTTTTGTTTTTTTCTATTTCATCATATCCCTCCCTGAGAGCAAAAAACAGAGCCCGGTTGTTTCTGATGAACAAAGGAAAAGAAGGTATACTGGAGAGATAAAGGATATAGATTGCTATTTCAAAAGTATGATTCCAATATGGACTTGTCAAATTGTTTTATACATTATTCTAATCATAACGTAAACTTTAAAACCATCAAATATGCCGATAGCCCCCCAAATATAACACTAGCTTATCGAACACATACATAGTGCATTAGATTTATAGATGATTTACAGAGGCATCCATGAAATTCAACACCTTTAAAAATGTAATTGTAATGAAGAATCAAATAAAATTAATTCAAAATAAAACGAAATCACTTAAAAACTGCATGGGAAATTTGAAATGGACGACCTACCAGAAAGGGTTTTGCAAGAGACGCTAACCCAGACTTCCAGCTATTATGTCATGCTAGTTAAAGCTGTATTAAAATGGAACCAGAAGTGTTTGTCTTTCAAAGGACCAGATCCAGTCTGTAAAAAATCGATTTCCTTGCAGGTGGATACCATAAACATACTGAGGTTGTGCTAATGCCTCACAGAGTGTTACATGCATAGTAGGGCCTTGATATAATCGGGAAGGGGCGGGGGAAATGACCACATGCTGAATGAAAGGAAAAAAACAGGAACACATTATAAACATTCCATATTTTACAGTAAATAGAATATGTCACATATATTAAATAAAATAATGTGGCTTACAGATTAATTATCTATGAAAATAGCATTTATATGACCCAGCCATAAAATAAAAATTTTTAGACTTATAAAAAGGTTTATATACATTTAATAGTAAAAGATGAATTTCTAAACATGTTTCCAGACTGACTCACGCTTCCTGCATGAGACAGCCTACTTATTTCTTATTTCATCTTCTAGATGTTAATATTCCAGTTGTACATATGAGGAAATTAAGTCCAAATGATTGAGAACAGAACCCCAAACCAAGACTAAGTAAGTAACAGAGTTATGAACTGAACTAGCATTTGTTCCCAGGACGGTACTGGGTGTTTGGGGAATGATACAATTTGAATTTGGAGTACTATATTTTGAATGCATGCATTGTTTGTGCCTCAAATGCTCTTCACACACATGTATCAGAAATGGAAATATTTTCTTCTTCAACTCCTTTTCTTTATCTTAGAGAAAAGGTGCTCTCTGTTCAGATAATATAGAGACAGAGACTTTAAAACACACACGCACAAACACACACAGACATATGCACTCACAATCTATCAAAATTATGCTAAGAAAGAGGTAAGCAGACTGTCTCTGACCTAGCTTACCTCCTTCATTTTATAAATGAGGAAACTAAGTCCCAGAGAGAATATGTGCTAATTCAATTAAATTTATAATGGTTTGCTTATAGCTCCTTTGAAAATTCTTTTAGGCAGTTCACAGAAAGGGCAAATATGGCAATATAGATAATATGCAAAGAAAAATGGAAAACTTGTATTAAATAAATATATAAATGTATAAATAAATGACTAAACATTGTCTTTAACATCCCATTCCACCAGAATAAATGCAGGTACGTAGTTGATTATAATGGTTGTGATACATACAATAAAAATGTCTACAGGGTAAAATGGTAGACATCAGGAAATATTTACTTCTGTATGGGGAAATCAAGAAGTCTCTACAATGCAAGTTTATGTGAACAGGAGTTAGAATGTCATACTACAATTCTCTCATGCTCATATCTCTCAGGCTCATATTTGTAGAATAAACAGGTGTCAAAGACTTTGTTTAAGTTGTTAATTAGTAAAGAAACCAGGAAAATGGTCAAGCCACCTCCAAGGGCATTCAAGAAATAGAATTTTATATGGGTCATCGGGAATGACATTTTTATTTCTTTTAAATACTAGAAGAAGATTATGAGTATGTATAAGATACAAAGTTAGAGATCTATTTCAGGAAGGATGAGGGAGTCTGAGGACCCAGTTGCATCTGAGCAAAACAACTACGGCTTGTGAAAATTATTTTTTTAAGCAAATAACCATTTGAAGTTCCTGAAGTTGTTCTAAGGCATACAAGCACATGGCTTATGAAGATCCATTTATTTAAGAAAATGTACTAAATTTCAAAAAGAACACCGAGAGTCTGTGGCATTTGAGCCATGGCCTACCCCTTCCCCACTCCCGCGCACACAGCTGAACGTGACGGGGGCTCCAGTCTGGGTAAGTAACACTGAAACAGTGGAGCTCCTTCTACCCCCATCTCCCAGTTGAGGGCTACAGTAGCTCTTTTGAGGGACAAGCTGCCAGTACTCCTCATAACCCCACTCACAGCTTTATGTTGCAGAAGCTAAATCCCATGTGAGTACAGCTGAGAGAAGTGTCCCTTCATCCACCTAGCGCTCACTTGTAGATGCATGCATGAAGCAGAGAATACTGGATCATGACATTGATTCCAGAAAATCCACGGTGCAGAGTTCCATGCTGAAGAGTCAAGCCAAGAAGACCAGAGGCTACCGTCCCTGTCCAGCTCCCTATTCATAAGTCAGAGTTGTCATTTCAAGAGTAGATGGACTCTGTCCTTGTTCCCAGCTTCAGAACCATGGCTCAGAGACTTTACACAAGAAGAAGAGGGCAGGTCACTGGAATAGAGAGATTTAAAGTTCTTCCCAAAGGAAATGACTTTATTTAGAAGAGTATTAGATAAGTTTACCAGTAATGGCCCTTAGGGAAATAATGAAAATTCTGGTGGCATGTTAATAAAGAGAAGCCACTGGCTTCTTGAAAACAATTACTCAGACTTGCTATGATATATGATCTAAAATACCTAATTTTTAACAACAATAATAATATATGAGACATACAAAGAAACAGAAGTTTCTTGGATTTAAAAAAAGGGAAAGAAAAAGCAGAGAGAAGTCCCAAATATTAAACTCAGTCAAAAACTTCAAAGCATGTATGGCAAACATCATGTTACAGGAACTAAATGCAGCCATATTTTTAAAATGTAAAAAAAGGGGCATCTGAGTGGCTCAGTTGGTTAAGCATCCAACTTCAGCTCAAGTCATGATCTCATGGTTTATGGGTTTGAGCCCTGCGTTGGGCTCTGTGCTGACGGCTCAGAGCCTGCAGCCTGTCTTTGGATTCTGTGTCTCCCTGTCTCTGGCCCTCCCCTGCTTATTTTATCTTTCTCTCTCTCTCTCAAAAGTAATAAAACATTAAAAATATTTTTAAAAAGAAAAGAAAGATATAATGAAAAATGTTTGATAGAGAATATCAATAAATACCCAGTTAAAAAATTTTATGACAAAAAAGTATAACCTTTTGGATTACATTTTCTATCAGATAAAAATCATTTGCATATTTACTGGATGCAAAATACAAGTTAATGTGACACTTTAGAAAGTCTGAGTCCTTGATTGTTAAGGAATAGCACAGTCCAACAATGGCATAGAATTCTAGAAAGAAAAAAATCTAACTAGTCCTTGGGTGACTCTAAAAAATAGTTCTTTGGTATTATAATGAAAGCAGCTGCATGCCTTATATAAAAATTATAGATAATTTAACTTAACTAGAAATTTGTCCCAATATGGCCTAGGAAGGAAAAGACATTCAAGAGGAAACAACATATACAAAAACAAGAAACAGAAAATAGAAGGTGTTTGGAGAGCAAGCAGTAATTCACTAATTGCTGTGGGTGTAAGTTATTGGATACAGATGAGGCTGGAGAGTTAGTATCAAGCGTCCACTTCTTTCCTGGCTAGATAAAAAACTTGCACTTTATGTGAATATTAACTTGTACCCTGTATAGATTTTAAATAAGGATGAACACAATTTTAAAGAACATAGTCAGAGGGGTCCCTGGGTGGCTCAGTTGGTTGAGTCCAACTCTTTATTTCAGCTCAGGTCATGATCTGAACAGTTCGTGAAATTGAACCCCTAGTTGAGCTCAGTGCTGACAGCAGGGAGCCTGCTTGGGATTCTCTCTCCCTCTCTCTCTGCCTTCCCCACCCCAGGCTGTGTGCATGCATGTTCATGTGCGTGTTGTCTCTCAAAAATAAATAAATAAACTTAAAAAATAAAGAAAATAGTGAGAAAGGTAGAATTGGAAGGGAATAGACTGCAAAATCTACTCTTACAGAGTTGTCTAGATTCTTGCTTAACATTTAGCATGCATAAAAATCTCTTGGGAACCTGTCAAAATTCAGCTTTATATTTAGTAGCTCTGGGAAGAAGCCAGAGATTTCTATAAAGTTCTCAAGTAATGCTAATGCCACTGGTTTGCAGACTACACACTGAGTAGCAAGATTCAAGATTAGCATAATAAAAATAATATAAACATTAACCTAATATAAAAATAACTTTGCCGGGGTGCTTGGCTGGCTCAGTTGATTAAGCATCTGATCTGCAGTCATGATCTTGAGGTTCATGAGTTTGAGCCCTGCTTCTGGCTCTTCACTGACAGCGTGGAGCCTGCTTAGGATTCTCTCTCTCCCTCCCTCTCTCTCTCTCTCTCTCTCTCTCTCTCTCTCTCTCTCTCTTTCTTTCTCTCTCACAAAATAAGTAAATAAACTTAAAAAATAATGTAATCCGTATATGTAGTTTTACTTTTTGGTGGCCACATTCAAAAACCTTGAAAAGAAACCATTAAAATTAATCTTAAAAATAGATTTTATCTAAATCAATATAGCTAAAATATTATTTCAACATGCCTATCAATATAAAAAATTAGTAATCATATGCTGTACATTCTTTTGTTCATTCTCAGTGTTAGATATACAACTTGTCTTTTACACTTACAATACCCTTCAATTCAGACCCTAAGTTTTTATTGGGAACAATTGATCTGCATTTAGATTTCATAAAACTTAACATTGAAAAAGATTTTCTTACTCAAGTTGTTCCAAACACACTAAAAATTTTTGCACCGACAGAGTTAAATTTTATTTTTATAATTCAAGTTGTAATCAATTACAATTAAACAAAATATAATTTTCAGTTTCTCCCTAGCCACATTTCACAAGTTACCATATTGGAGAGCGCAGGGCTAGATGAGAGTCAGAACAAGGAACAGCAGTGCTATGTTGTGGGAGGTAAGTGGTACATTAAAGTAAAGAAAAGTAAGAAGTAGGGGCGCCTGTGTGGCTCAGCCGGTTAAGCATCCACCTTTGGCTTTGGTCATGATCTTGTGGTTTGTGACTTTGAGCCTCACATTGACTCTCTGCTGTCACCACAGAGTTCACTTGGGATCTTCTATCTTCCTCTTTATCCCTCTCCTTCTCAAAAATAATACCTAAAAAAAATTTTTAAGAAGTGTAAGAAGTAAAACAAACAAAGGAAAACCTCAAAGAGTTATTGAAAAAAACAGGAGATGGTATTCATCTACTCTTACAGCTCAAGGAAGTCAATTGTGTGTATCTCTTCCCAAATCTTCATTTAGTGATGGCGCATTGGAAGCTATGAATTTAGCCAAGTTGGGCATCTTTACAGTAGAGATAATAACAGCTAATGATTCGTTTCCTCACCAAAGCCAGTTGTTAAATATCTACCATCACATCACTAGAGTTAAAGTATTTTAGGAATCAGATCAGTTTATTCCTATTTTCTAAAATTTCTAATAGCTTTCCACTCACATAAAATTTAAAATCATATAATACACTATGCATTCTGACTTTAGTTGCCCTCTCCCAAATAATTTGCATTTGATACTAGATTACTCAGCTTTTCCTTCAACATGCCAATTGCTTTTCAAGTTAGAATTTTTTTTTGTTTGTTTGTTGAACATTTTCCTCACAGCTCTGTGAATTTCCTCCTTTTAAATATTTTCTCAAATTTATTTCTCAGAAAAGCCTCAGGACTCAGTTCCTCCCTAACCATTGATGATGACCTATCTGAATCCCTGGTTTTTTTCTGTTTCTGTTTTTGTTTTATTTTGTCTTCTGTTTTGTTTTGTTGTTGTTGTTTTAAGTAGAATTAAATATAACTTGAAATTATACCTTTTTAAATTCACTTTTTATTTCTTTCTGTCTCTGGACATAAAACATAAGCTCCTTGAGGACTTTCCTGATTTTGTTTCATTGCCTCTGAGAGCATTACATGGTACATAGTGTCATGCACTAATAATCTGATGCATGTGAGAATCATGAATGAACTAATTTGAATGGACCATGATGATACAAGGATTTGGTAAATGATTGGGGGTAGAGGGTTAAAAAAAACCCAAGAACTTGGTAAATGATTTGATATAGAGGGTAAAAAAAAGGCAAAAAGTCTCTGTTTCCAGGCTTGGATGATCAGGAAGATATTTACTAGGTAAGATAATAAACACAAGAGGTAGGACAAATGTGGAAATGAGGATTACGAATTCATCTGACTCAACCTTGTCTTTCCCGCCATCACTTCCAATGCATCTCAGTCCTTGTAACCTGTGAGTCCTGAGTGCTGGGAAGGAGAAGCCAGAGTGGTGAAGTAAGAACATTAGGATCCCCAACATCTCCTGTAGGTGAAAGGACACAGGTCTGAACCAAACTGACTCCATGACAGTCTTTAAGTTTCCCCTCTGTCCTTGAAGGCCTAAGTTTTGGTTTCTCAGAATCATTAGACAATAAAGGGGCACAGACTGCTCAACAGGTGACCACCCTGGTAACACCCAATCAGAAGCAGCCAGCTAAAATGCTTAACATTCCTAAGGGCAGGCCTGTAGATGGAAACCATAGATAGTTACCTGTTGTTTAATACTAGATTAACCAGTTACTCACCCCACGCGGGGGTCCTGGGCCCACCCTGTAATTGGTTAATTTCAAAGATACTCTAAATATTGTGATTGGTCCCGCCGAAAGTAACGAGCTCTCTAAACAAAATGTATGGTTAAAGTTGTTGCCAATGCTGTTATGTGATAATGATTGGATCACTGTACCTATGTCACAATTTCCTGTAACTCCCGCTTCCCAAACCCCGTAAAAACCCTGCTCAGCCCTTGTTCGGGGCTCTCAGCACGGATCCACTGCATTGGAAGCATCTGGAAGCCCGAGCTTAAGCTTGTAATAAGACACCCTTTGCTTTTGCCTGTGTGACTCGGTTTCCCTGGTAGTCTCTGGTCTTTGGGGATGATATTGCCATCTGGGCTTAACATAGGATCCTTCTCTAAAAGGCTGGCTACTAGAAAACGCCATTGTCCCAACGATGTAGGCCTTGAGGAACAAGCAGTGACTGAAATAGAAAGCAAGATGACTCGTCCAAATGTTGAGGATACTCTGATTAGGCACACGAAGAGCCGCTGCAGCAGAGGGCAAGCGGGGTAAAGGGCCTCAGGAGCCCCAGCAGAAATGTATCGGGGCCATGATAGCAAGCAGGGTTATGTGACATCAGATCCAGAGAGAGTATCTCATCCTGGGAACTGTGTGAAGGCACTGCCACTTGGCAGGTGGGTTTTTGGTTCATGTCGTCTATGCAACTCAGGACCAGCTCAAACTGTTAAAATGATTTTCTCAGGTCTGTACATTTTATGAGACTTATAGTGTATATAAAAGCTACATCACAGTATTTTTAGTATCTGGAAATATTTTTTAAAGTAAGTTTTCTCATATCTGACTGAAAATCAGAGCAGATGAAATTTAAAATAATTCAGAATAACTGAATTCTGACTTTAACCTGGATCACTAAGCTAATGTCTACACGTGTGCATTCACTAGGGAGTATTCTGGTTATTATTTAAAAAGAAAAACAAAACCTGTCAGCTAAAGTAGAGATCAAAATACAAATTGTAACACAGAGGAACATTATATGAAATTGTGTCACTCCCTGGAGAACCTTAGGTTTATAAAAAGCAATGAATGGATTACATGAAGACATAAGTAGGTTCCTGCATTTACATCTGTGACAGAGATAGTCTTATTGTAATGCAGTCTTAAAACTACACCACCTTCGGCTATGAGCTCATCAGTGCTCTCATGCTCAGTAGGGTCAAGTCTGGCTAATGTTTGAAAGGGTGACCTCCAAGGAAAATCCAGGTGCAAGAGGATATAACATTAGTAATTCAATAGATGACATGGTTCTCTTTAAGTCACTAACAAGCAATTTCCCCTCAAGATCACTATCAGACACTATGCTACTGGATGTTTCTTTGTAAAGATTTAATATATATGGACTTTCAAGATCTCATGAATTTTTTACTAACCTCTTTGTTATCATCTATAATCATTTGGTGTTGAACATTTCTACCAATATTTTTATTGCAGTAAAATATACATAACATGGAATTTACCATCTTAACCCTTTTTAAGTATACAAGTCAGTGGTACTAAGGACATTCAAATTGCTGTGCAACAATCACCAACACCCATCTTCAAAACTGTTTCCATCTTGCAAAACTAAAACTCCGTAACAATTAGACAATAACTTCCCATTCTTCTTCCTATCCGCCCTTGGCAATCATCATTCCACTTTCTATTATGTTTTGATCTTTCCAGGTACCTCAAGCAGTAGAACGACACGGTATTTATATTTTTGTGACTGGCTTATTTTCCATAGCATAATGTCTTCAGGTGTTTCCATGTTGCGGCATATGTCAGAATTTCCTTCCTTTTTAAGGCCGAATAGTATTCCTTTGTATGATATATACCACATTTTACTTATCCATTCATCTGTCAATAGACAATTGGGTTGTTTACACACTTGATTATTGTGAATAATGTTGCTATGAACATGGATGTACCAACATCTCTGAGAGCCTCCTTTCAATTCTTTGCAGTATATACCCGGAAATGGAATTGCTGGGTCATGTGGTAATTCTATCTTAACTTTTTGAGGAACTAACATACTGTTTTCCACTGTACTGTATCGATTTACATCCCCATCAAGAGCACACAAGGGCTCCAATTACTCCACATTCTCAGCAACCATTGTTATTCTGTGTTTTGTTCTGCTTTTCATAGTAGCCATCCTAATAGGTGTAGGGTAATGTGGTACGTCATTGTAGTTTTGATATGCATTTCTCTAATAATTAATGATGTTGACCACTTTTTTATTTCCATTTTTACATATTGGCCTTTCATACATTTTTTGAGAAATATCTATTCAAGTCCTATGTCCATTTTTGAATTGGGTTATTTTTTGTTGCTGAATTTTAGATAATTCTCTCTGTATCATAGATATTAGCCACATGTTAGATGTATGATTTGCAAATACTTTTTCCCATTCCAGAGGGTTGCTTTTCCAATCCTTTTGTAGTATCCTTTGATACACAGAAATGTATATCTTTACAAAATCCATTTAGTCTATTTTGTTGTTGTTGCCTGTTCCTTTGCTATCATAGCAAATCCAATGTCATGAAGTTTTTGCTCTTTTCTAAGGAGTTTTATAATTTCAGACTCACATTTAAGTCTTTGATCCATCTCTAGTTAGTTATTATATCTGGCATTAGATAAAGGTGTGATTTCATTCTTTTAAATCTTGATACTCAGTTTTCCCAGCACTTTTGTTGAAATGACTGTCTTCTCTCCCTTTGAATGGTCTTGACACTATTATTGAAAATCATTTGACCATATTATGTGAGGTTTTTTCTGGGCTTTTTATTGTATTCCATTCCACTTGTCTGTGTATCTTTCCTTATGCTGGTACCACAGGGTTTTTGATTACTGTAACATTGTAGTAAATTTTAAAATCAGAAAGCATAGGTCTTCCAGCTTTGTTCTTCTTTCCAAGATTATTTTAACAATTCAGGATTTCTTAAGATTTCCTATATGAACTTTAGGATGGATTTTTTAAATTTCTGCAAAAATCATATTTTTAATAGAAATTTCATTGAATCTTTTTTATAGTTTATTTATTTTTGAGATAGAGAGAGACAGAGCACGAGTGGGGAAAGGGTAGAGAGAGACACACACACACAGTATCTGAAATAGGCTTCAGACCTGAGCTGTCAGCACAGAACCCAATGCAGGACTCAAACCCATGAACTGCGAGATCATGACGTGAGTCAAAGTTGGGCGCTTAACCACTGAGACACCTGGGGGCCCTGAAATTGTATTGAATCTTAAATTGATTTAGGCGGTATTAATATTTTAACAATATTAAGCCTTCCAACCAATGAACATTGGAGATCTTTCCATTATTATGTCTTCTTTCATGTCTTTCAGCAATATTTTGTAAATTTTGCTGTACAACTCTTTCTCCCCTTTGGTTAGGTTAATTCCTAAGCATTTTTTATGCTATTTTAAATAGAATAGTTTTGTTATTTCCATTTTAGAAATTCATTATTAGTGTGTAGAAATACAACTAATTTTTGTCTAGAAACTCTATATTTTGCTTTTTGGCTTGAATTTATTAGTTCTAACCTCTTTTTTATTTATATTTGGTTAAATCTTTGAATACTTAGAGTTTTCTATATATAACATCGTATCAACTGTAAACAGAGATAATTTTACTTATTTTCCAGTTTGGATGCCTGTTATTTCTTTGACTTGTCTAATTGTTCTGATAAGGCTTATAGTATGTTGTTAAATAAAGGTGATGAAGGCAATATTCTTGCTTTTTTTCCTGATCTTAGAGGAAAAGCTTTCAGATTTTTAGCATTATATATGAAGTTCACTGTGGGATTTTCATGTATGGTTTTTATTATGTTGATATAGTTTTCCTTAATTCCTAGATTACTGAGTGTCTTTATAATAAAAAGGAATTACATATTGTCAAGTATGTTTTTACACTGGTTGAGATAAATTTGTATTATTGTTGTTGTTCCCCTTCATTCTGTTAAACTGCTATATTACAATGATAAATTTTTATATTTTAAACTATACTTGCATTCCAAAAATAAATTCCACTTGATTATAATATATAATCCTTTTGAATTTGGCTTGCTAGTATTTTGTTGAGAATTTTTGCAATAATGTTCATAAAGAATATTGGTCTATAGCTTTCTTTTCTTTTAGTTGACATACCATGTTACATTAGTTTCAAGTGGTTTTCTTTTCTGGTAGTTTCTTTTGCTGGCTTTAGAATCATGGTAATGCTGGCCTCATAGAATGAGTCAGGAAGGTTCCTCTCTTTTCCAAGGTTTTTCTTTTTCTTTCTTTCTTTTTTTTTTTTTGAAATGTGAGAATTAGTGTTAGTTATTCTTTAAGTATTTGGTAGAAATCACTGGTGCAGCTATCTGGTTAGTTCTTTTCTTTGTCAGTTTTTAAAATGTTTTCATTAGTGGTTCTATCTTTAACTAGTTATATGTCTATTCAGAATTTTTATTTCTTCATGGTTTAATCCTAGTAGGTTTTATGTTTCTAGGAATTTTTTTTAGGAATTTAGGATAATTCCATTGTTCCTGGACTATACAATTTGTTAGCATGCAATTCTCATAGTATTTTCTTTTCATCCTTTTTAGTTCAGTAAATATTCCACTTTCATCTCTGATTTTTTTTAGTAACTTGAGTTTTCTATCCTTTTTCCCCCTTAGTCTATCTAGTTAAAAGTTTGTTGATTTTGTTGATCTTTCCAAAGAACTAACCTAGTAGGACTGAGTGAAAAGGCAGATTACTTGTCATGGTTAATTTTATATGTCAATGTGACTGGGCCATGTGATATTTAGTTACTTAGCTAAACCCATTCTATATGTATCTGTGAGAGTGTTTCTGGGTGAGATTAACACTTGAATCAGTAGACTAAGTAGATTGCCTTCCCTGGTGTGGGAGATTTATTTAATCCTTTGAATGCCTGATTAAAACAAAAAGACTGAGTAAGGATACTTTGTTCTTGCTGCCTGCCTGGCTCTCTGAGCTTGGGTAGATATATATGATCTGTTTCTCTGGGGAACCCTGGCTAATACACATATTATATCTAGTCTAGCATGACCAGCTATGGGTTCTTTGATTCTTCTTTATACTACCTGCCTCAGAACGACTTCTGACACTTCTACTTTATTTACTGTGGGCCAATACTTTCCCCAAGTTTCCAAAAGTTGTCTTGGCAGCATCATTGCCAGGGAGCTAAATACTATATCTTAGGAAAAAATACCCTAAGACCAATGCTCCCTTTCAAATTTTATGCTCTGCCCCATCAATCCTGCAACTTTAGAATATAGCTTCATACTTATTTCCCTGGTTTTGCCAATGTATCTTAGCTAGGTCCAACAGTCTTTTGGAGCATAGTCCTTTTCTAAGAGGTTTAACAATTACTCAGCCTATTTATACTGCAACTTATTGATTTTGTAGCAGGAAGGTAAGGTGAATAGAGTATAAAAGTACGTTGGGAGGGTTATGTATTATATATTTTCTTCAAGCAAGAAGCACACCAGCTTTTAACAAGAAGGGGAAGACCATATCCATGGAGTTGGTGGGGAGATTGAGTTTTTTTTTTAAGTTTTGGTTTTTGTTTTTATTTTTTTTGCCTGTTTGACTTGGATATTCCCTGGGTATTCTCAGGGTCTCAATTTTTCTTAACCACACCCCTGACCTTGGCAAAGCAGACCTGGAAATTGAGAATTCAAATCTCTCTGTATACATCTCTCTGAGTTTTGTTATTAATGTCTAAGCCTGGATCTTGGTATTTTTTAAATGCTGCTAAGGAACACCTCTGACATTCACACTTCATTGCCATCCAGTAATCATTCACCCTCAGTTTTTCATTCATTTTTATTTTTCCAATAGGACAATGGTATTCATAACAACTCATTTGATTCCATTGTGGTTATAATTAATATTTTCCTTCAAACCCTTACTTTTCTGATATATTTTATCTGCCCTGAATCTTTTTATAGTGGTAGTTCATCCTAATTGACTAGCAGTAAGATATTAACAATTGCACTGCTACAACCTACCAACTCTATTAGTGCTCCATTCACTACCAGTGAAGAGGTCCCCATTGCTACTTTACCAGTGAGTGACCCAAATCCAGAGCTTTACTTTAAACATCTGCTTCCTTGGACCAATGAAGCACAGGTTGTCTTGGGTCATGCTTTCTGGAAAACAGATTATGACCCAGCAATAGCACTGCTTGGGATTTATCCAAGGGATACAGAAGTGCTGATGCATAGGAGCACATGTACCCCAATGTTCATAGCAGCACTGTCAACAATAGCCAAAACATGGAAAGAGCCTAAATGTCCATCTCCTGATGAATGGATC
>NC_043704.1:42022439-42082241 GCF_006229205.1 Suricata suricatta
GGGGAAGAGGGAAAAAGAGTTGGGGAGAGAGAGGGACACAAAACCTGAGAAACTATTGAAGACTGAAAACGAACTGAAGGTTGAAGGGGGAGGGGGAAAAAGAGGTGGTGGTGATGGAGGAGGGCACTTGTGGGGAAGAGCACTGGGTGTTGTATGGAAACTAATTTGACAATAAACTACTTAAAAAATAAAAAAAAAATAAAATAGATTTGTATGCAGACGCTTTACTGGGAGTGTTATTGATATCGACAAAACTGGAGAAGTGAAAAAAAGAACGAACATAGAGCCACCAAAAAAAAAAAAAAAAAAAAAAAAAGGCCTCAGCCAATCTTATGGATTTTGTTTCAGAGTTGTGCTCTTAGAAATAAATAGGTCAGGCCTGTATATCCTTATATTAACCAGTCCTGGAACCAAAAATCTTTCTCCTTAAAGTCCAGGTAGTACCAGCACCTGAATAGCTAGCTCAGTTAAGTTCAGGTCACAATCTCACAGTTCCGTGAGCTTGAGCCCCACATTGGGCCCTGTGCTGACATGTGGAGCCTGCTTGGAATTCATTTTCTCTCTTTCTCTCTCTCTCTCTCTCTCTCTCTCTCTCTCTCTCTCTCTCTCTCTTAGAAATAAAATAAAAAAGTAAACTTAGAAGAAAAAAAAATCAGGAGGTAAATATTTTTGGCTTTATGGGGCACATTCAATCTTTCTCACATATTCTCTTTATCTCCCTTCTCCATTTCCTCCACTTTTCCCTTCTCTTCTTATGCTCTTTATTATTACCCTTTAAAAAAATACTTGAAAAATTATCTTCTGAGTGGCTCAGTTGATTGAGTGACTGACCTCTACTCAGGTCATGAATTCACACTCTCACATTTCGTGGGTTCAAGCCCTGCGTTGGCTCTGTGGTGTCAGCTCAGAGCCTGCTTCATGTCTTCTGTCTCCCTCTCTCTCTCTCTCACTCTCTCTGCCCCTTGCACACTCATGCTTTCTTTTTTCTCTCTCTCTTTCAAAAATAAATAAACATTTAAGAAAATAAAATTTAAAAATTATCTTTTTTCTCTGTAAAAACAAACTGTAGGCTGGATTTGGTTTGTAAGCCATACTTTGCTGATCTTTGAAAAGTCAACAATGTGTGTACTTCTTTCATGAAGGGGATGTGACCTAGGACTAGGTGGTTCTCTTGGACCTGGGGGAATTCCTAGAAAAATACAACTTGGTGTGGCTAGTCTTCAACACGTATAGAAACCAAGGGTAATGAGTGACTTAATCTTGAGTGGGGAATCTGAGTGGCACTACATGTACTGCTGGTGAATATTATATTCTAGCTGGAGACAGATAGTAAACCATAAACATAGTAAGTAAATAAGAAAGTAAATCAATAAATAATATATTATAAAGTTATAAGTTCTTTGAAAGACTATAAAAAGTACAATAAGATAATGGGGATCAGAGGTGGGAGATAAGTTTTACTTAAATTAGTTGGGTTAACCTCATTAGGATGTTTAAGTATGTCTTTTTACAGATACAATAAAAACCCAACACTTCACATCAGTAGTTTGACTTGTTTTAACAAATGGATACAGCTTTATAAATAATTAAGATATAGAACACATCCATTACCAAATTCCTTTGTCTTTTAATCAATGCCTGTTTTTCACCCTAAACTCTTAGCAAATACTCTTGTGTTTTCTATCCCTATAGTTTTGTCTTCCAAGAATGTCATATTAGTGGAATCATTTATTATTTATGTTCTATCTTCTTTTACATAATATATGCTTTTGTAATTCATCCATGCTATTCCATGTATTAATAATCCATTTTTAATAGATGAATTATTCCCTATTAAATGGATACATCACAATTTATTTACCCATTGATGGATAAATAGTTACTTATTTCTCCTTTTTTGCTATCATGATTTGGCATGTAGATATTTGAAAATAAATTTTTGTATAAACAGATATAATTTTTGTTTTGAGCAAAATGTATAGGAATGAAATGCAAGGGTCATAGATAAGTATTTACCTTTATTTTTGTTTATTTGTTTGTTTTGAGATATGCGGGGGACCAACCCACACACCACAGATGAAAAGTCCCTAGTAGGGGGTTGGTGTTGGCGAAAATATCTCTAGAAAAGAAGACGGACAAGACGAACAAGACAGACAAGACAGACGAGACAGATAGCGTGGATGGTGGTTGGTAAAAGCCATGTTTATTAAGATAGCCAGGGTCTTATATACCCTGGGTGATTACATTATTTCTTTAAGGATTACATAGTTCTGCAGTAAAGACATGCTCCGGGGAAGGTTATTCTTATCAGTAACTAATAGGTTTAAGTCATTGCAAAAACAAGAATCACCTAATAGTCTGGTTCTAAACATATGATAAGCCTGAAGAATTCTATGAGGAGATATACATTCCTTCAGACCCTTCATTAGTTATTCAAGGGTGGGATGCTTCTCCTTAAACAAATCTTTTGGGAGAGGATTATGTTCACTCCCTACAGCCTTAAGCAAATCTTTTGGGAGAGGATTATGTTCACTCCCTATAGTAGACAAAGAGCCAGAAAACAAAGTAAATCATAGGATGAACAGAAGCCATATGTTCGGTCCAAGAGGCAAAATATTGTTTGAGGGTTATTACTGCCTACTGGGCCCCAACAGAGATAGAGAGAGAGAGCATGTGTCAGGGGAGGGGCAGAGTGGGGGGGAGGAGAGAATCTGAAGCAGGTTCTGAGCTGTCAGCACAAAGCCTAATGTAGGGTTCGAATTCACAAATGGTGAGATCATGACTTGAGTTTAAATCAAGAGTCAGATGATTGACTGAGCCACACAGGTACCACATAAGTATTTACCTTTACGAGAAACTGCCACAGTGTTTTCCAAAGTGACTGTATAATTTTGTATTCCAGCAGCGATGTATGCAATTTCTAGTTGCTCCAAATTTTGAAGACCATAAGGTATTGTCAATTTTGTTTTAGTCATTCTAATAATTGCATAGTGATATCTCAATTATGGCTTTATTTGCATTTTTCTGATGACTGAAGAGGTAGAGCATATTTCTGCATCCTTTTTAGCTATCCAGCTATCTTTCTTGGTAAAGTATTTGTTCAAATATTTTGCCCATTTTGTAATTGTTTTTCTGTGTTTTTATTATTAGGTTGTAAAAGGTGTCTGTCTTGTTTTATCCATGTATTTCAGGTACAAATCTGGCATGATATATATGTTCTGCAAATATATTTTTTTCCAGTCTGTGACATGTCTTTTCCCTTTACCTAACAGAAATTTTCAAAGAAGAGACATTTTAACATTGATGAAGACCAATTTATGTATATTTTCTTATATAGTTTGTGGTTTTTTTTGTCCTAAGAAATTTTTGACTAATGCAAGGTCACAATCCACTTTTTTCCTTTAGAAATTTTATAGGTATAGCTCTTCTTATTTAGTTACTTGGTCAATGTCAAGTTAATTTTTATATATTAAACATTTAATTTTTCCTGTGCAATTTAAAAAAAAAAAGACCAGCTTTTTCATCACTGAACTGTCTTGCAGGCTTTATAATAAATGTATGGTTCTACTACTGACTATATTTCAACTTCATCTATATGTCCTTATGTCTTGATCACTATCTCTTCTAACCATGTGAGTTCAGAATTTTAGAATATGTAGAATTAAAAGACTAGTGTGGATATGAATAAGAAGATATAATGTTTTATATTAAAACAATGTGATAGGATTTATTTCTTGTGAGATATCATCTGCTAAAAATAAAGCAATGAAATATATTCAATAAAGGCCCCAGGCACACAGACTACATATCATATTTTGAAATAAAAATTAAGTAACAAGAAAGATTAAATATTCAAATGATTTCAAAATGAACATTTAAAAATGTACCGTGTTGTTACCCACAGACTTGTTTTGCCTGAATTAGATGAATACATTGCATGTCAATGATTTTTTACATTCATTCCTCAAGTATCTACTGAAATCCAGACATTCGCTGCATTGTTTGAAGGTAAAACCCAGAAGATTATATGTTTCTGTCCTCAACGTTTTCAGAGTGGTAAGAAAATCCATGTACATAATCATAAACTTTTGTTAAAAATACCATGAGTGAGTAATCTTGTGGAATTTGAGGGCTTCCTAGAAAAAGACAATAGACTAAGTTTTGGTGATAGAATACTATTTGCCTGATAAATCACTAGTTAGAATTCTATTGGTTGAAAATAAAGGATTTGTATGAGTTTGGGGATTTTTTTTCTGATCCTTTGAAAATTTGTTTTTATTCCTGCCACTCTCAAAGTACATATTGAGGACAAAGATCAGTCAAATACTTTCTTAATAATTTCCTAAAAATGCAGTGCTCTTTTCCCTTCCAATGTATGAAGTGTGACTAAGCAATTGTTTACATTCATTTGACAGGTAAGAAATAGAAGATTGATATCTACTCAATAATATTGTGCCTAATAAATATTCAAACCAGATTCTATCTGGTTAATTATTTTATCAGAGAGTATTTTAGAAGCTCAAAAATGTGACTTCATTTTCTAGTGTGTCTGTCTCTTGAGCAGTGATTTATACTTTCGTAGGTTCTGCATCTCTTTGGAAGACAATGATGGTGATATAGTACAAAGCAGCTATGATTTATCACAAATGATACACAAAATGAACTACAGGGGAAGTACAGAGTAAGATGCAAAGGATCTCTGGGTCTCTTTCTCATTATATTGAGTCTTAAATATTGTTTCTGTTTCCCTCCTAATCTATCACTGCCACTTGATAAATTTTTTAAAACAGAAGGAAATTGACATAATATCAAAATTGATTCCATTAGATTATTAAAATAAATGAACTATAAATTAATTTTAACCATAAAGTGATTTTCACAAAATAACCATTGGCTTGACTATGGAATTAAAGACATTTATGTTTTTTTTATTTTTGCAAAAGTTTTATTATTTTTAAGATTTATTTATTTATTTTTGATAAAGAGAAAGACAGAGGAAGAAAGAGAACCGTCAGGGGAGGGGTAGGTTCAGAGGATATGAAGGGGTCTCTATGCTGACAGCAGAGAGTGTGATGTGGGGGCTTAAACTCACAAACCATGAGATCATGATCTGAGCTGAAGTCAGACGCTTAACCTACTGAGCCACCAAGGTGCTCCCAAAAGTTTTGTTAATTATAAAATTTAGAAAAAACCTCAGTTTTTGTTATCACTGTGATCAAAAATTAATACAAGATCATTAAAGTAATTTTTACTATTTAACAAACATTTTCAAAACCAGCATTCACTCAAATTAAAGCTGTATGTTTTTTAAATCATCTTATTTTTATATATTTAACTAGAATTATTTCTGTTTAAATTAACAACTGATGTTCTTAATCAGAAGTTTTGGTTTGCAATTTATAATTACTTACAATAGCAAAATGAACAATTATTTGTTTAATAGAGATAACACATTCTTAGGAAGACAAATGACAAAGGAATTCCTTGGGGATCACAGTTTGGAGATCCCTGACATAAAGCATTACATCATCTTAACTGGGACTGATATATGTGGTTAACTATAACATTGTATAATATCTAGTCTCTTGTGTTTTTAATTGAATCCAAAAATGTATGTGAAAGAATATCAATGTATTGTTGGAATGCTCATGTCTACCTTCCCAAAGAAAAATAAAATTTCCATGAGATTTAAAAGGTTTAATACATTTTTTAAAATTCTTTTTTGTTTTTTATTTATTTTTGAGAGACAGAGAGAGAGAGATAGTCCAAGCAAGGGAGGTTCAGAGAGAGAGAGGGAGACACAGAATCCGAAGCAGTCTCCACGATGTGGGGCTCGAACCCATGAACTGTGAGATCATGACCTGAGCCAAAGCCAAATGCTTAACTGACTGAGCCACTCACGCACCCCAATAAATTTTATGATACCGTTTTCTTTCAAATAAAAGATTTTTATTTTAAATCCCAAGCACATTTCCAGTGATGCAGGACTCGAGAAGTGACGTAATAAAGAAAATCTAGAAGCCTTTGAGATGATGTCTGTCCAGTAGCTAAATTACATCAAAACCTATACCAGTGTTTATTTTCTTCTCTCATAAAGCTGCTATGTAAAGTCTTCTGCACAAATCATATTGGTAGGAAAGAGTCTTGGGCTAAAAATCTTCAGAATAAAAGGGAGAATTAATTTTGAGTGTCCACTTTATACTTACATCTTTAATTACAAATCTCACAATAATCTTAAGGATAAACATTATATTATAAGTAAAGAAGAGCATAGAGATTAAGCCACTTGTCTAGTTTCATATCACTGGGATATAGCAGAGTCAAAATTCAGAGCTACATACATATAAATCAAAATCTTGAGCTTTCTCCCTGTAATATAAACATTCAATAAGACCCAAAAACATATCAAACCTTATTTCTTTATAGTATGTGTAAGCATAGAAACCCTAAGACATGAAGTTAACTCTCAAAAGCATGTAAATAATGGACTTTTAATCCTGAAAAAAGATGGAGTAGATGCACTTCTTCCTATATTCACCCTAAGATGAACTTCTTCCTATATTCCTCCTAAGTGCAGCTAAAACTTACATTATATACTAACTATATGTAAGAAAGTTGGAGACATAGAACGAAGGAGGCAGACCATCTAGGGAACTTAGGACCCAGAAGAGACATGCCAGTTGGTTCCCTCAGTTTTCTTTCTGCTTGTATCACAAACTGAGTGCTGCAGAAGGGGGCCATTTGTCAATACCAACGAATACGATAGAAAAGGCTCAATGAAAGCCTGTTCTTTTCTCCAAACAATATGGAAAAGGGCAGCAATGCAAAATAGAAGATGTTTAGAAAATAACTGCTTTATTCCATCGATGCACCATGGAAAAAAAAGTGGCTCCATTTTTACTCCAATCAGCAAAAGTTGAGTGGGAAGCCTAGACTTCCAACCTTGCCTAGCTGTAATAAGTATTTTGTTCCTTCCACCAAGAGGTGTTGTCAAAGAATGTCTGTTGAGAATCCAGGATTCCCATCATCACCCAGCAGTAATAAACACCCCTGCACCTCTCATTCAGGGTGGTCTGAGAGAGTCAGTAAAGGGAAACTGTGAATGTCATCATATTCTAGCAGTGACAAGGCCTTTTTGTCAAATAAGGGTCAATAACAAGGTGCTCCTCACCCTTACAGCCAGGGTAGATGCCTAGTGAGGAATCTGAACCCTCATCTACATCCAGCAGTTATGAGGCACCTCTCCCTTCTATCCCAGGGTATTAACAGAAGCCCAGTGGGAAAACATCGACATCTACCTTTCAGGAATGAGGAAGCTTCCTCTACTCTCTCCAACCATCATGGTTTCTGAGGTGACCTGATAAAACAGAAGATTTAATGGGATCCAGTGTGTTGTAAGATGATACATAAAATGTCCTGGATAATAGTGACAGAAATCCATCATACCAAAAACCAGAAAAAATGTCAAGTTGAATTAGAAAAGACAATCAATAGATACCAACACTGAGATAATAGTAATGCTGGAATTATTTAACAATGTTTTCAAAGAAGGTCTTCTAAAAATACTTCAACAAGAAATAACAAACATGTTAGATGAAGAGGATTAAGAGGTAGAACCTTATAATTATAAAGTAAATAAGTTACATGGCTATTAAGTATAGCATAGAGAATATACTTAATATCATATAACTGCTGACAAATTGTATTAGACTTATGGTGGCAATCACTTCATAATGTTTATAAAAGTCAAATAGTTATACCTGAAACACAATATTGTATGTCAATTATACTTCAATAAAAAAAGGAAATCACAAATATGCTTAAAAAATGAAAACAAAATAAAAAGAAATGAAAACAAAGAAATAAAAGACATAAAAAACAAATAGAAATTTTAGGACTAAATATAAAATAACTAAAATAAAAACTCAATGTATTTGCTTAACAATAGAAGGAAAAGAGCAGAGGAAAGAATCAGCGAAGTTAAGGACTGAACAGTAGAAATTACGTAGTCTGAACAATGAAGAAATAACAGACTGACAAAATGAACAGATCCTTAGAGACAGAGGGGACTGTAAAAAGATCTACAATATATGTCATCAGGGTCTCAGGAGAGGAAGAGAAAGAAAGTGGTGCTGGTAAAGTATTTAAATAAATAATGGCTAATGAGCTTCCAAATTTGGAAAGCAAGCAAAATACCCATAAACCTACAGATTAAGAAGCTGAGGAAACCCAAAACAGGTTAAACCAAAGATATTCATGCAAAGACTATCAGAATCAAACTTCTGAAAAATAAAGACAAGAAAAAAATTTTGAAGAATGCAAGAGAAAAACTATATTATTACTATGAGGAACTATTCAAATAACAGTGGATCTCTAATCAGAAATTATAAAGAAGTAGCATATCGTATTTCAGGTAATAAAAGCAAAAAATAGTCCTCCAATAATTCTATATCCTGTCAAGGTATCCTTTAAGACAGAGAATAAACTGATGGTTGATGAAGGTGAGGGCATGGGTGGTGGGGAAAATGGGTGATGGGAATTAAGGAGGGCAGTTGTTGGGATGAGGACTAGGTGTTATATACAAGTGATGAATCACTGGATTCTATTCCTGGAGCAAAGAAGTCACTGTATGCTAACTAACTTCAGAATAAAACAAAAAATAATGTAGAAATTATGACTTTTTCAGACAAAGGAAAACGTTAAAAAGAGTTTATCACCAGTAGACCTACCCTAAGAGAATTTTTAAGAAAATTCCTAAAACAGAAAGATAATGAAAAAAGTAACTTTAGAAAATTAGGAATGGGGGAAAAACAACACAAGGCATGAAAATATAAGTAAATATAATGGATCTTATCTTGAGCTTTTTAAATTATGTTTGACAATTAAAGAAAAAATGATAACATCTTACTGGGTTTCTCAAGGTATGGAACAAAGTATTGAAAACAGTTTATATTATTAATAGGTGAAGAGAAAAGACTAAAAGAAGTTAAGTTTTCTGTTTCACGCTAACTAGTAAAATGTCTCTATCAGTACACTATGATAAATTATGTATGTAAGTGTAATACCTAGAATAACCAAATCGATACAAATATGATAGAGAAAAGATAGGTTAAAATAGGCAAAAAGGAAAAGATTATGACCTGAGTTCCCTGGATGGTGAAAAACACATATTTTGGAGCAATACTGGGAGGGTCTGACCACAGCAAACCCCTTCAGTCATAAGGTTTCTCTTAAGGATGTAACAGACACTACCTACTCCCCCTCAGATTCCCTCAGGAATTTGACAAAAGACCTGACTAAAAATAAGTAGACCATAAAACAAATGACCTACAGGGAGGGGTAAGACCATAGACCATCCCTCATACAATGGAGTGTAGCCAATCAGGAATGGACAACCCAGCACCTACAGTTATCAAGTCAATAAGGGTAGAGCCTATGAAGGAAAAATGGGGAAAAGGAGAGGGGCAACTAAAACTTTATAAAACAAGGACCCTTGCCTATTGTCGCAGCCATTCACTCTCGAATGCCCCATCTCTGTAAAGAAAGCTTTCATACGATCCTTTCTCATCTTATACCCTAATAAACTTTTGCCTGTTGCTCATTTGGTGTCCACTTCTCCATTCTTTGTAGTGGCAAGACAAGGAACTCCTGATGTAAAAAATCCTGCAACACAAAGAAATATACTCAAAAACACCAAAGATCAGTCAACTGGAACTCTAAAAAACTGTTTATGTAACCATTGATTCACACAACAACTTATATTTCATGGACAATCTGTACAACAAAAAGAAAACAATATCAAAACGTGGCAGATTTGATTTCATTTGATTTATGTATCATTTCTGAAAAGACAAAATTTCAAGATGGATAACGAATCAGTATTTTCTAGCAGTTAGGAATTGTAGGGGGAGAAGTGTGGATGTTATTATTTAGGGGTGGTGTGAGAGGGATATTTTTGGTGATGGAGTAAGTCTGTATCCTGAGTGTAGTGGCAATTATATGATTCTAAACATGTGATAAAATGACAGAATACACAATGTACCAATATCACTTTCATGGTTTCGATATTACACTGTAGTTGCAAAAGATACAACCTTTGGGGAAAACTGATGAAGGAGAACCAATATCTGCCTGTAATATCTTTGCAATTTCTTGTGAATCTATTTTTCAATAAACATTAGCAAATACATAGATAATGGCAGAACTTGTTTGTGTGTAGGCTAAAAAAAATTCCCTGATAATAACAATAAAATACAGAGCTAGTAGTCATAATATGGGGACCCAAGGTGGTAGCTTTATTTTCTTGGAGATTCTTCAGCAATTCAATAAACATATGTCTGGTAGAAAGCATAGATAACAATAAAACTCGATTAGACCAACAAGATGGAACTCTATATCAAAATACATGCCAGTCTATACCTGAGAGCACATCTATTTTAAGGGAAATATTTCTGAGAAAGTTGTAGACTTTGTTCTCATTCTTGAAAAAATAGCATCAATTCTTATTTTATGAAATTTTCAACAGAAATACTTGGTAAACTGACATTTATAAAATCTGTGGCCTTTGATACATTGTCTCCTTCAATGGGTGTTACACATCTCAAAATGAATACATTGGACAATTTCCAGGCTCTTATTGACATACAATTACATCCAATGACTCATATGAATCATCAAGTGGCTAAGTTTGGGAGGAGAACCTTTCACACACTGTCTTTAAAAACTGTAAAGAACCTTGCTATTCTGGAATAAATCTCTAAAATATACTTAAAATTCTTTAAAGATAATTTTGGCTTCTCAAGTGAGACAAATTAGGCAGTTCAAGTAGTCTCAAACATGAAAAGAGGAAATAAGAAACATGAGTTAATATCATGATTAGTTTTTAGTATTTATATGGCTATCCAATTGATTTTATATAATACAATGTCAAAATCTTCTTGTTAAGTTTTCAGAATCAGCTGTTTTTTACAAGATGTTGTCACATTTTATAAATTTTAATACTTTTAAATTTGCTTCATTGGCAAACCTTATAACTTTTTGTGTCAAATGAACACAATATTATTACTTTTGCATTTTACTGTGATTTAGGTTAATTACTACACAAGTGGTATTCTTTACTAGTACATAATAATAAAATAAGTAAATTTTAGGAATGGTAATATTCTCCAATTATTAAATTTAATCAGTGTTTATCTTTAGTTTTATATACTCTGAGTGCCAACAGTCATAGTTATTTGAAAATTTTGTAGCTTTCTTCTCCTTTTTAATAAAATTATTCTCTCAAATTACTTTTATATGATAGGTAATTTACTTACAAATTTGCAAAATGTTTGAAAGTATGATATAAAACCCAATTTAATATTTTGATCTGAAGACAGTCATATTTATTAAAACATCTATTAATAGAAAACTTTTAGTTTTATTGGGATGATGCAATGCAATTCTACAAAACTAAAGTATTGACCTCTTTTTCTTCTTTTTCTTTTTTTCTTTCTTTCTTTCTTTTTTTTTTTTTTTTTTTTTTAGAGAGAGAGTGCACACAGGGGAGGCCAGAGAAAGAATCTTAAACAGGTTCCACGCCCAGTGAGGAGCCCCACGTAAGGCTCAATCTCATTACCATGAGATGATGACCTGAATCTAAATCCAGAGTCAGACACTAAACCAACTGTGCCACCCAAGTGCCCTGACACTAAACTATTTTAATCTTTGCAGAGAAACATACCTGGAATATAGTAGATACCTAATAGGTATTAATGAATAGATATGTCCTCACAAGAAAAATAAGCAAGATGAGTAAAAATAACTTTTTTTTTCTTTTTTATAGTTTATTTTCAAGTTGGTTTCCATATAACACCCAACAAGTGCCCTCCTCCATGCCCATCATCCCCTTACCCCTCTCCCCCACTCGCACAACTTTGTAAAGAGTTTATGGACATGTAACCGTGCTATATTTTCAAGCAAAATATATATTACCTATATGTGTGCATGCATGCCTCTGAAATATCTGATAAAGTATTACTATTTAGTGAGCCATCAATGCTTTGTTAAAATTAACTTCCAGAAGGAAATTAAAAAATGAGTGCATCCATAATCTTCCTTAATCTCAAAGAAAAATAACCCTAAAGGAAAATATTTAGTAAGTCAGAAATAGACACTTTTTCTTATGTTAGTAACATAAGAGATAATGAGTGTATCTAGCATAAACATTGTCTATATAAGAAAAAACTACATTTCTAGTTAATGCCAAATTCTCTCTGGGTCTATTACAGAACCATTTCATGGAATGGCAAATACTTATTACATTCATCAAAATTCCAAGCACCCTCAAACAAAACTCTCCTCAAAGCTTAATCATGGCCTCAATATTCTTCTTAATAGACTTTAGGAAACTATTGACATTGGAGGATATAAATATGATATTCATAATTGAGATCATATTTTTTAAAGCAACATTCTAAAGCCATTCTCTAAAGTCTAAACCCTATTGATTAATGCATCAGAAATGGTTATAAGGATTCTACACTATGGAGCACCTGGGCTCAATCTGTTATGTGATCGACTTTGGCTCAGGTCATGATCTCGTGGTTCGTGGGTCCGAGACCCACATCGCGCTCTGTGCTCACAGCTCAGAGCCTGGTGCCTGTTTCAGATTCTGTATCTCCCTCTCTCCCTGCCCCTCCCCCATCATACTCTGTTTCTCTCTGTGTCAATAATAAATGAAAACATTTTAAAATTTTTTAAAAAGAATTCTACACTATTATAACATATAATAATGTAATTTGTATCTAAATGTGAATGAACTTCTCTACATTTCTGCTTATAACATTGAAATAGAAGACATGCATCCCATATGACATAGTGATTCTATCTTTAGTTATTCCACTTAAGAAAACTTCTCACAGGTATCTACAAAAATCATATATAAGATACTCAACTTACAGTAATATTTATTAATAATAAAAATAGAACCAATTAGCATGAATCAATAAGAAAATGGATAAATTTCAGTATATTCACAAAATGGAAAGCAAGCAGATAAAATCTATTAACTAGTACTTTCCACATTCATTCTTCATTCATTAAAATATTCATTCAGAATATTCCTCACCCATTTCACCCTGAGTCAGATGCTTTCCATAGTCTTTTTCCAACAAGCTGGCATGTTATTATTTTTTTTCTTACTACTGTGCCCGAGTCCAAATAGTTGCTATCAGATGAAAAGTTGTTACTTCTTACTTCTCCTGCAAAATAATAAATGGATAAGCAGTTAATTGGTCAATATATTTTTGGGTTTGGTTAAGAGACAAGAGTAACAAGGACAAATACACTTAATAACTAATTTCCTTTACTTAAAATCCAGGGAACAACTCTCTTTGTGCACAGCTTCTCCATTATTTTCTCAAGATGAAAAATGTATTTCCCATTTTCCTTCTTCATAATGGGAATCAAAAATCAAATCCTATGCAAACTTCTCATATGTAACAAGTCAAATTTTAAAAATCTAAACAAATATAATTTTATAATATCTTAAGTTGTGCTTAGAGGAAACAAAATTTCCCTTTAGTAATATTGTTATTAGGTTATCTGTTGAAATAATATAAATTAAAGGAAAGATGAAATAGTTATTATTTCTAGAGATGATTTTCATTTTTTACTTTATTTGCTGAATCCGGATATGATATGTTTAATGCTACCTTCCTTTTGCTTCTTCCCCGTATTTCTCATGATAATTCATTGTAATCATCTGTGGAAAAAAGTCATAATATTGTCATCAGTGCCATTTTGAATGACAACTTATCCAAATAACATGTCTTTACTACTTCCTGATTTCCTGTTAGGTTTTCAGTTCCAAGTTGCTCTTAAACTTGTGTTTGCATTCATTATCTCAATTGACATTATCTGAAGTGTAATTTTCTTCAACCAATTTCTTCTATATTTCTTTACAGTTACTGGATAAAACATTCTCAAGAGCAGAGGTTTTGCTTTACTTAATTCTGTAACTTGCCATAGAAACTGGCACTGAATCTGACAACTAGAAAATAATTACTAATTATTTCTCAAAGAAATGAATAAATAGATAATGTTCACACTTTCTGAGTTCATTTGGCTGTCTTTGCCTAATAAAATTACATTTCTATTGTAATTTAGCAGATTTTATTTGTTATTGGAGTAGAACAGATGTCTGTTCTGGTGGCATTCTTTTATTTTTCATTAATTGTAATGTCTTTAAGTTAATGTTTTAGTTCCTCTGACCTTTTTAAACCAACAGGAATTAAAACATGTTAACACTTATTTTTAACAGAATAGCAGAATAGATTACATTCTGAGTTACTAAAGTAATTTGGAACTGTGTCCCAAAGAATTTAAATGACTTTCACCTACTTGTGTATTAATTTGTTATTTTACTTAATATGTGTCATTTTCCATTTTAATGTGGGGTTTATATACATGATAACATTTTACTTATGGAAAGCTCTTCTTACCAGTTCCTTTAAGGTATATTTCTCATGGACTACTGCAAGCAGTAACATTTGTGTGATGGATCACCTAATCAATTTTCAAAATTGGTTTAAAAATGTCAGGTAAAACTATTTTCAGAACTATTTCAACATTACTCAAGACAAAATAATATTTTACCTTTTGTTCCAGCTCTACTGAGACCTAATTGACACATAACATTGTGCCAGTTTATGTTGTACAGTGTGAAGATTTGATACACTTACATATTGCAGAGTGATTAAGGTGAGTCAACACCTCCATTACCTCCCATAATTAAAGTTCTTTTTATAAGGAGGACACTTAAGATCTACTTTCTTGGGTACCTTTCAATTATATCATAATAATATAAGTATAATCACATATTACAATATAATTTGATAATATATACTATATCTACTACTATATGTTACATAGTATTATTAACTATAGTCACCATACTATACATAAAATCCCTCTGGCAACAGTCTTTCTAGTCTTTGTTTGGAATTTATAATTTTAGATTTCATTTATAAGTGACATCAAACAGAGTGTGTCTCTCTCTGTCACTTCATTATTTAGCATGAAGCCTTCGAGGTCCATTCAGGTTGTCACAAATGGCAAGATTCCCTTCTTTTTCAGGGTTGAATAACATTCCATTGTATATATTTGTCACATCTTTATTGATTCATCTATGGATGGACACTTAGGTTGTTTTCCTAATTTGGAATTAGTGAATAATTAGTGAATGCAATGAAATTGGAAGTCAAGATATCATTTGGAGAACCTGATTTCATTTCCTTTGGATATACACCCAGAAGTAGATGGGTGGATTATATGGTAAGTTCTGTTTTTAATTTTTTTTAGGAACCTCTATCTTGTTTTCATAACAGCTCTATCAATTTATATCCCCACCAACAGTGCACAAGGGTTTTCTTTTCTCCACATTCTTGGAAACACTTGCTATCTCTTGTCTTTTGGTAATGGCCATTGTGACAAGTGTGAGATGATTTCTCATTGTGGTTTTGTAACTCCCTGATGACTAGTGAAGTTAAACATTTTTCCCATATCTGTTGGCCATTTGTCTTATTTTATTTTTATTTTTATTTTTTTCCTATGTCTTCTTTGAAGAAACATCTATTCAGTTCCTCTGCCATTGTTTAAACAGATTTTTTTTTTTGCTATTGATTTGTACAGGTTCCTTACATATTTTAAATACTAACCAAATTGTCAGTTGGTTTGCAATTACTGTCTTTCATTCCACAAGATGCCTTCTTCATCTTTTTTTTTGTTCTGCAGAATGATTTTAGCTCGATGTAGTCCCACTTATTGATTTTTACTTTTGTGACTTGTGCTTTTGGTATCATACCAAGAAATCGCTGACAAGACCAATGTCAAGAAACTTTTTACCTCCCAGTTTTATGGTTTCAGGTCTTTTGTTTAAGTCTTAGTCCATTCTAGTTAATTTTTGTGAGGTCCTATTACATTCTTCCACATGTGATTATCCAGTTTCCCCAACACTGTTTATTGAAAAGGCTATCCTTTCCCCATCGAGTATTCTTGGCTTTCTTGTCAAATGTTAGTTGATGGTATATGTGAGTGTTTATTTCTGGTTTCCCAATTCTGTTCCATTGGTCTATAGTTCTACTTTTTTTTTTTTTTTGCCAGCACTGTACTAGTTTTATTACTATAACTTTGTAATATACTTTGAAATTGGGTAGGGTAATGCCTCCAGCTTTGTTCTTTCTTAGGATTACCTTGGCTTCTTGGAGTTTTTTTGTGATTCCACACAAATTTTAGGGTTGTTTGTTCTATTTCTGTGAAAAAAAAACCAATGGATTTTTGACAAGGATTCAATTTGTAGACCGGTTTGGATAGGATAGACATTTTAATAACATTAATTCTTCCAATCAATAAACACAGGATATCTTTCTATTTATTTGCGCCTTCTTCAGTTTCTTCTTTCAGTCTTATACTTTTCAGTGTACAGATCTTTTACCTCTTTACTAAGTTTATTCCAAGCTATTTCATTGTTTTTGATGTCATTGTGAATATTGCCATTTCTTTTTCAGATATTTCAATGTTAGTGTATAACACTGATTTCTGCATACTGATTTAATATTTTGCAGCTTTACTAAAATTTTTCATAAATTCTAATAGATTTTTGGTAGTGACTTTAGAATTTTCTCTCTACATGATCATATCATCTGCAAACAGACAATTTATTCTTCCTTATTATTTTTTTTCCTTTTCTTGCCTGACTGCTCTAGCTAGGATTTCCAGTACTATGTTAAATAGAAGCAGTGAAAGTGGAATCTTTGCCATGTTTCTGATCTTAGAAGGAAAGTCATCAATTTTTCATATATCACCTGGGGGCTTATCACTTACCACCTTTATTATGTTGAGGTACATTCTTTCTATACTTAATTTGTTGAGAAAGTTTATCAAGAAAGGATGTTGTATTTTGTCAAACACTTTTTCTCCAATCATTGGGATTATCATGTGATTTTTATCTTTTATTTATCAAGGTAGTATATCACAAATGATTTGTGTATGTTGAACCATCCATGCATCACAGCACCATAAGTCCCATTTGATTATCTTATAGAATCCTTTTCTTTAACTTTTTTTTTAATGTTTTTTATTTATTTTTGAGAAACAGAGAGAGACAGTATGAGCAGGGGAGGGTCAGAAAGAGAGACACAGAATCCGAAGACAGGCTCCAGGCTCTGAGCTAGCAGTCGGCACAGAGCCCAACATGGGGCGCAAAGCCATGAACCATGAGATCATGACCTGAGCAGAAGCCAGGCGCTCAACTGACTGAGCCACCCAGACCCCTCTTATAGAATCCTTTTAATAGGCTATTGATTTTGTCTTCCTAATATTCTGTTGAGAATTTTTGCATCTATATACCTATAATCATCAGGGATATTGGCCTGCAGTTTTCTTTCTTTGTATGGTCTTTATCTGGCTTTCGTATCAATTTAATGCTGGTTTTGTCAATGAGTTTGAGAGTGTCCTCTTATCTTCAATATTTTGTAAGAGTTTGAGAAACATTGGTATTCATTCTTTAAATCCTTGATAGAATTGAGGAGAGAAACCATCTTTTTGTTTGTTTGTTTGTTTCTTAGATGGTTTTTAATTAGTGATCCAGTCTCCCTATTCCTTATTAGTCTATTCAGATTTCCTATTTCTTCATGATTCAATCCTGGTATGTTGTATATGTCTAGGAATGCATCATCTCTTCTAGGTAATGAAGTTTGTTTACATGCAGTTGTTCATAGTTGTCTCTTGCTGCTGGAACCTCTGGATGCCTGTGGTTCCACAATGGCTCTTTGTCTTGTCTGTGAGTGATTGTCTGAGATAGTGTTCTCCAGGTGCTCTCATCATGTGACCAGGAAAAGCTAGAGCCGCTTGACAGCCAGTACTAGGTCTGTATGTTTATCACCTGATGTGCAGGTGAGTGAGACTCCTAGGCAACTTGGCAGTTATTGCTGAATCCCATGGCTTCTACAAAAGCATTTTTTTTTTTTTTGTGGATGACTGTCAAATTGGCGTTACTGAGAGGGGATGTCTTATTTGGCCGTCTTACTTATATTACTTCTACAAAATATTATTTTTAAATAATGGGTTCATTAATTCGCAAAAAATATTTTCACTAAAAAAGGTTGTTAACCCCTCAGTTTTATAATAATTATGTGAAGTAGATGATAATATCCAATTTTAAGAGAAAATAGTGACTTTCAGAGAAGTTACTAACTTATTTCAAGCCTCTTTTTATAAATAAAAATTTAAAAATAAATGAAAGCATAGGACAAGAAAATCAAGACCACCATTCTCATAATCAAGCAATAAATATATGTAAATCACTTAAATCTTCCAAATAATGTGTTCACTCCATCTTCCATACCATGTAGGCTTAATGATAATACACTAAAAATTTTTAACTGTTATTTATTTATTTTTGCTGAGTAGGTAAAACATATCAAAGTGGTGAAATAAACTCTAGAAAGTAAAAGTCAGCTCAATTTATTCAAAAAATAATTAAAAGATTAACAGAACATTTATTTCCCTCAGGTTGGCATGATTTCATCTCTGCTTTTTATTTCTATTCTCATCCTGATGATCAATCATGTCATGCACTGCAACCTGTCAAAATGTGCTATATTAGCAAATCTGGAATGCTTTGCTCATCTTTCCCTCAAAGCCCACACATTTTAATAGGACAAGTGAACTCAAATTGGTACTTGGAAAGCAGACACTAAATGAAGATCATCTGATTTTGACAGTCTTTGTGATTTTTTTTCCCTGTTGGTTAAGGGGTGTTTGGTGATCATGGTAAATGCTTTGTTTAATCAGAAATTTTTAGCATTCTCTTTGGAAAAATATGTTACTATTTTAACCAAAATAAGGGGAATGTACATCTTCTATTATGTAAATCCTATAACGACTCACAGTATTGTAAAATAAACAACTGATTTAAACTCCTCTTTGTTTAGGAAGATATAGTTTTTCTCATTTGATAATTCTTCTATCTACAGTTAAATTCTTTCAGGTTAATACCTTTCAGGTTAACAATTTATTTTACTTCTTCAAGGATTAGGACTTTCAACTAATGAAAGAATGGCACAAACCCCAAAAATGATAATATTTATTAGATACCCAAAAGGAATAACACCAAAATATTTTTTAATAATTTTGAGTATTGACTAAGACTGAGTATATGTTAAGCTACTTTTTCTCTTTAAAAATTTGTTTTATTGAGGTTAAATTGACATACAGCATTATATTAGTTCCAGGTGTACAGCCTAATGATTCAACATTTGTATTTATTGCAAAATCATTAACACAATAAATTTAGTTAACATCCATTACCACAGTTACAAAAAAATGTTTTTATCTACTTTCTTAGCAACATTCAAGTATGCAACATGGTATTATTAACAATAGTTACTGTTACATGCATTACCTTATTATGACTTACTTATTTTATAGCTGGAAGTTTCTACCTTTTGATCCCCTTCACCCATTTCACACATCCCCAACCCTCTAGTATCCACCAATCTGTTTTTTGTATCTATGAGTTTGATTTTTTATTGTTTTTGTTGGAATTCCACATATAAGTGAGATTATATAATATTTGTATTTGTTAGGCTATTTATAGCCTAACAAATTGTGTTCTGCTACAAGTAACAAAAGATCTAACCAAATATAACTTAAAAAAGTAAGATTTATTCTTTCATATATGAGATTTGTTAGTCCACTATTACAGGATTTCTGGAGAAAGTGTGGCTTCAGATTGGCTAATTTAGAAACTTGTGCTTTCCTTGGCTACAGAAATTCTAGGCATCACCATTTTACTCAGCAACATACAAAGGCTTATTAGGTTTTTAAGATTGAGAAAGCATGGGGCCCCTGGATGGCTCAGTCGGTTAAATCTCCAACTTCGGCTCAGGTCATGATCTCAAGTTAATGGGTTCAAGCCCTGCATCGGGCTCTGTGCTGGCAGCTAGCTCAGAGCCTGGAGCCTGCTTCAGATTCTGTGTCTCCCTCTCTCTCTGACCCTCCCCTGCTCGTGCTGTCTCTCTTTGTCTCTCAAAAATAAATTTAAAAACATTATAAAAAAAAAAAAAGATTGTGAAAGCCTTCTAAGAAATGCCTCAACAGATGTCCCCTTACTTTGTATTCACCAGGTCTATATCACATGCACACGCCTGAGTCAATCAATGTCAAGGGAAATGGATCCGTTTTGAGTGGATTATACTTTATTTGTTCACTGGTCAAGCCAATGCTTATAGATCTGCTTTCTATAAGGAAATAAAGGAAATGGATGTCAGGATGGCCTTTTATAATAATTCTTAATACCTTTTAATGCTAAAATCTCTAAGGTATTTTCTTATGTTTCTGTGTAATATGTATTATCAAAATACAAATGGAAATATATTGGTTCTGCTAATATTATAAGGGCAATTATTTGTCCCCTTTGAGTGTTATTCTGTTATGTTTTATAGTGATATCATATATGTATGAACATATTAGAAATAAATCAAAATTTTAAAAGTATATGTATATGAGCAAATATTGAAAATAATTAGAAACATGGCAATAAGGTAGAGAATGGAGTGTTAAAATGTGGGTTATCTTTTTTAGGTGAATAAAACACAGGCAATGTAAACAAGGAAAAATAGTGTAGTAATGGCCCAACCAAGAGAGATCACTGAGGGCTCAGACTATAGTGGAAGACTTTGTATGTGTAGTCTTTGAGCCCAGTAGTGAGGTTTAGGTAGATGTCAAGTAGAGGAACCAGAGAAGTAAAATGGTAGTAGTGGTAGAAAGAGAAAGAACAGATATATGGAAACAGGGATGAGCTAAGTGGATGGAATCTGATTTGAGGATAGTGGAGAGTTGGAAGCATATAGATCATGTTTGATAAGTCTTAATTCAAGATCAGTTTTTAAAGCTCACCCTTTCATACTGCTGTTTCTACAAATCAAACAAAAGATACCTATGGAAATGTGACTAGGGAACAGAAAAGAGCTCTTAATTTTGTTCTAATGACAGAATCACTGTTTTATTTATTTACGTTGACTTTGAATACACTACGTAGTTTCACTATATCATCATTTATAAAATCAGAAATTTTTTCACCTATTACTCAGAGTTGTTATAATGCAATTAGTAAAAACATCTTAAAACATCTTGCATAAATCTTCATCTATTAATAAGTGATTCGTACATACTAGTATGAATTCATAATACTACCAGTTACTTCCTATGAAATGTACATCTGTATAAGTAGATGAATAGATACAATGTGATCTTATCAATAGCTCTAGGTAAACACTTGAATATTTTTGGCACTTGGAGTTAATGTATTAACAGTACTGAGAATCAATGGAGTCTCAAATTGAAAATTAAATTACAAATCAGGTGAAAATCTTTCCAATAAGAAAGCTCTCTTTATGTTATGGTGATTTGTAAAAATGACCATTTTAGGTTAACTTTAGAGATTACATCAAACACTAATGTATGTGTTATGAAAGTATGTGGATTAACACCAATTTTTAATTTGTGGTATTAGTACAAAACTAGTATTTTGTAAAGTCACTATCATATGCAAATGTTTGAAGCTAAGAAACGATCATTATAATGAATCTAGTCCTCCTGGATTCTTTGGGAAGTATGCTCTGTTAAAATTTCATTTAAAGGATTAACTTAAGAATGGTTGAAAATAAAAAGCCGATGACTCATTTGAAAAGAATCCACCAAGATATCAATATGCACCATATCGCTTTAGGTCTGAACCTAATAGCACTGCACAGTCTTAAAAATAGCTACATCAAGGGCGAGTCTTGACTTGACTGCATGTTGCTAACTCGTACCTGATAATAAACAAGCAGCTCCATCTGTTGTGTGGTGGTGTGTTCTCTCCAGACCTCATAGACTCATCTTTTACATGTTGCTGTTCAAGTGTAAATCAGAGAGGGCCACCCAAATGCTTGGAAACGGAAGCATTGTTTAAACTAAATAAGAGTGCATCCAACATGACAGTCTGTGTGGATTACTTTTAAGTTTATTGCATTGTGTGGCATTACCTCACCAGATAAAACTTTCCATTGTTCTCGTTTCACGTTGCATATTTAAATTCAGGTGTCCCCCTCCTCCTGCCCTGACACACTTCATGTATTTCAATTTTATTTTCACATATCTATTTTATGTACACCTCATTATTTATTTTTAAATCCCTCTTCTTAACAAAAAGACCAATTGATTGTCATATATCTATGAAGTTTGCCTGAGAACAACTACAAAAAACAATTTTTCTTATTTTTTAATTCTTTTTTTCTACAACATAAGACAATCAAAATGATTCTCTAGGTGGAAGCAGTGACATTTATTGTTTATAAAAAAAAAAAAAAAAAAAAAGGCTAACCCTTATCCTTACCAGAAAAATAAAAGAAATAGCTAAAGTTAAAAGACCAGATTATCACATTGTTCATTTCCCTAAACAGATAGCTGTTAGTCTATAGAGCATACCTTAATATTTCTACTCAAGTACTTTTATGTGTCTAATGTGGCATATTTAAAATAAAAATTTATTAACAAGTTTTTTCTTTATCCATAAAGTATTTATTGGAAATTTATTAAGTATTGGGCTCTGAGTTACCTCTAGACATACAAGTCCCAAGTAATAAACACTCCCTGTACCCCTAGAGGGAATATACTACTCACTTTGGGAAATTAACAAATTAAGACTAGGTAGACATCTATTGATTTGTGAAAAGAAAAAAGTGCATTCAGAGAAACTACAATGTATACACATATAAAATCTTTCTTGTTTTGTTTTTTCTTTTTTTAGCTTAGTATTTACCAATGTTTGTATGATTGTAAAGTACTGAGTGAAAGTTTTAGAGTACATGTTAGTTCATGAAGGACAAAGAGGAAAAAGTTGTAAGAAATATTTAATTGAAGGCAATGACTCCTAAGACAGACTTCTTGGCAGTAAAAAGGTTCACATTTTGGTCTTGATTCCAATATGACATTGCTCCAAAATGTCTGGGGTTTTTTTGCCTTACTTTGCTAGGCATAAAATTGACTAAATATAGTAATTTGGATGAAAAAGTATCTGTTTTTCAATCAGAAATACTCCTGGGATAATTATTAATCCCATTAGGGAAAAAGGAATGAAGCTACATTGCTTTCTTGCTGTAACTTGACATGAGCAACATCAAAAAAATGGAACATGTTGGTGGGAAAGGAGAGGCAGATAATTTAGGAATAGTGCAAATTTTGCCAAAAATGGGTCAAACCAGAGTAGTTCTTCAGGGTGGTTTAGAGCTCATGAGGTCTCATGAGGAAACAGAGGAAAAGCAGAGCTGGAAAGGGGAAAAGGCTATCGCCAATGGAATCACAACAAAACTGGCCAGAGAAGGAAGTGGCCATTTTCTCCTCATATCCTTTCTCCAGAGCCTGGGCAGTAAGAGACACAGACTCTCAGCCAAATAATGGATTAAAGCAGCTATTTGTGGGCTTGCTTGGGAAACACTAACATTTAACCTAGTTTATACATAAAAATATGTTCTTCGTCCCAAACAACTGACTCGTAACTGCACTTTTGGAATACAATCCATTCATAAATTGTGGTCTCCTCCTATAATTACATTCAGACAAAAATCCTGTGACTCATAAACAAATTAAACAAATAATTTCCTTCCCAAACATCTGTTTGTATGAAATGAAATCTTGTACACCAGCCACAGGATGCCTTATAATAACATGTGTGGTGCAAACTTAGTGTATGAACAACATGAAATCATGAGTTCTTATGGGCCTGGCTAGTCATGATGAACCATTTATTCATAACCTTTTCCCAAAGGTTTTAGTGGGGACTTTTTAGAGCAGTAGACGGTAACTTCCTTTCTTTCTTGGACAATCTGGAGGAAATATTATTTTTGAAGATAATAAACTCTTCGACTATTACTAATGACCTTATCTTTCATTTTATAATATCGCCCCGCATTCCATTACATTTTTATAGTTTAAATTAATTAAATCCGTTTGAAGTAACGACTCTACTGTAGAGAATAAATCTAATAGTTACTTACTGTCACAGACCTAGGAGGTAGTTAGCTCCTAGATAACGTAGATATAAAGTAAATAAAGGATGTCATTATGCTGAATGTTTAACTAAATTAATAAAGAGCCAGGTCACTAGAATTATTTGCCAAAGCCAACATTCTAAAGTGATAATGAAAAAAAACCCAGGTATTATATCATATGATAATAATACTCATTAATATTCAGTGCTTATAGTATTCTGGATCTGTTCTGTGGCTATATGAAAATATATTACTTAATTCTAAGAAAAATCTATACCAGATTTATGACAGTCTTAAAGTGAAGGAAATGCAAGAGAAAAAGATTAAGCATCTTGTTAAGGTTACATAGCTAAATGGCTCAAGTTCATACAGCTAAATGATAGAGTATATATACATCATTAATGTGAGGAAAAGAAATATTTTGTGTAGTTGTTGAAAACATAGATGCTGTAGTAAGCATACATTAGGCAGTTTAGAAGCTTTTTAGGAATTTAGGATTTTATTTTGTTACTTTATGTCCAGGAGCTCCTAACTTCAAAGGCTATATTATACAGATTATTTTTTACACTTTTATTTTTAAAAGCCCATTTGTTATGTTAAATGAAAAATTATTTGGGTCTCTTAGGTAAAATGCACTTTTGTAGATCCTATAGGAATTTGGTAGGAATTCAGAAAGAGAGGGAAGAAGGAAGGAAAAAAGGAATGAAAAGTAAAGAGACCTAATGAGAAAAATTATTTGAGTTTTTTCAAGGTAAAGATGTCTCCTCAATGCCACACCCATTCAAGAAATTAACAAATATCTGTCATACAGTGTAGTTGATAATAATTGTCACAAAAATATATGTAGGAGAGCCTGGGTGGCTCAGTTGGTTAAGCTTTCAACTCTTGATTTCAGATCAGGTCATAATCTCACCTTTCTTGAGTGTGAGCCCCACATGGGGCTCCACACTGACAATGCAGAGGATGCTCTTGTGCTCTCTCTCTCAAAAATAAATAAGTAAGCTTAAAAAAAAAGAATATATGTTAAAAAAGCGAGCAGTCAAAGGCAATAAAATACATGCAGATACCAACCCAGAAAAAAAAAGGCCTTGAAAGATGAATATATTTAGCTAGTGAAGACATAGACATGCTAATCTACAAATTACCTAGGAAAGTACTGACAATCACTCATCCCCTACGTTATGCTATCCATTTCCTCAGCAGTGCTACAACTTTAAAACTTTTTACTGCTTTCTTTACAACCTTCCTGGTTTTATTTTTTAAAGCTTTTGGGATGTGTTTTAGATCAGCCTTGTTCAGTCACTTTTCATGTGAATATTTATCAACATGTTTATCCTTTCTTCTCCATATCCTTTATTCTTCCTGTGTAGAGTCATAAAATGGAATGGAATGTAACAATGAGAATGAATAAATGATAGGTGCTCTTACCAACAGAATGAATCTCACAAACATAATGTTGATCATAAGAAACCTGACAAAAAAGAGAATCGACAGTACATTTCCATTTTTATAAAGTTAAAGAATAAGCTGAATTAAAGTATGTTGTTAGAAGGCAGGATAGCGTTGCTCTGGGCACAGATGGAAGGGAGTTTTAGTGGAAAAGACCACAGGGAGCTTCTGAGTGTCTGAGTGTCTGAGTTCACTCCATAAGTGTCTGAGTTCACTTTAAAAAATTCTTCAACTCTACATTTATGATTTTGCAACTTCTATAAATATACATCAATAAAAAGTTTATAGTAAATTAAATCAGAAGAGCGACTCCTGAGTGACTAAATAAGTTCAGCATCCAACTCTTGATTTTGGCTCAGGTCATGGTCTCACAGTCATGAGATCAAACCCTGCATCAATCTGCACTGCGCTTGGTGCCTGCTTGGGATTCTCTCTCTCTCTCTCCCTCCGCCCCTCCCCTGCTCACTCTTTCTCTTAAAGAAATAAATAAATACAACTTAAAAAAAGAAATCAGATAAAATTTTCATTATAACATTTCTACATAAAGTCTTTTTTTTTAAGTTTATTTATTTATTTTGAGAGAGGAGGGGAGGAGAAAGAGTGAAAGAATTTCAAGCAAGCTCTGTACTGCCAGGGCAAAGCCTGATGCAGGGCTCGATCCCACAAACTGTGAGATCATGACCTGAGCTGAAACTAAGAGTTGGATGCTCAACTGACTGAGCCACCACCACGAGCGACCCTGTAAAGTCTTGTTCTCACAGGGCACAGACACTAATGCTGTCTTTACCAGATGATTGTAGGAACTCTGAAGGCCGTGGATATGAAACACTTTAAAATTGATAAACATTATTATTATAAACTAGCTAATATCTAACTAGAAAAGGAATTCTTAATTTGCTTTAATATGCCACATTCTCTAAGAAAGTTTCAAATATTCAGATGTATTATATTCTAAATTTATGAATAGAGTCATAAAATAAACCAAGGGAACAAATTAAAAGAGAGTCTAGCTTCAAACTACATTAAAAATACTGCACACTGTCTAATGCTTGCACAGTTAGAAAATGATGTTCTCAAAGTTTCCACTTACAAATGAGAGATAAAATGTTTACTCACAGCTAGAGAAAATAACCTAGTATACATATAAAAGTGAAAAAGTACATAATCCTGTTTCAGTTAAAATTTCAGTTAAAAATTTCAGTTAAAATTGTGATTTTATTAATATATTGGCTTGAAATTCCTTGAGGACTTTGTTCCATTTGCATAAAACCATCTTAAATGCCTCAATAGTTATTCAGTAGCTATTTACTTAGGTTTACAATGGATACTAACAGATTTACTTTGAATAAAAAAATGGGTCAATCAATACATATTTCCTTAGTTCCAATTACATTATGCTGTGAATAAGATTTTAGTGGCATGTTAAATGAGAAATTTAGAGTGAGACCCGATGGAGATAATTAGAGCATTCCAATTACTAACACATCAAATCATAGAAATTAAATGTCTAAAACCTGTTTGGTGGTATTTAATCCCCTTGCCCACAGCTGGAACATAAGGGCTGGAGATTTAAGGAAGCATTTAGAGGGTCTATTTGTGTTCTGGGAGTATTACCACTTCCTCCAGAAAAAAGGAGTAAGGGGTGCCTTTTCTTCCATTTAGCCTAATGAGACCAGTTTCAACAGGGTCCTGCAGACAGTGAGATGTGGGTCCCCAGCAGCTGGGAGCACGCTGCAGTGGTGTGTAACCCTTGCTGGAAATAGCTGAAGCAGCTTTGTGCTCACCTTACACAAATCAGAGAGACAGGATTCAAAGAATGTATAGGTATATGTATGTTTGTAGTTATAAATTTTAGTTATATGTGTCCTTTTAAATAATGGATTTACTTTTTTTCAGTGAGATAGCTAAAAACTGGAATTTTGTTTTGCCTCATTGCGTTTTGTTATATAAAAGCAAAGAGCAAACAGGGAAGAGGAATAGGGGAGGAGAAAAAGGGGGAAAATATAATTCATGTTTTACTAATAGTCAATTTACTAATAAATGGTGAATAAAAAGAAAAATAGTGCATTTTAAGAGGATAAGGCAAATAAACCCTGTAATCCTCAGAGAAACAAGAAATCACACTGAAGAACCACATCAGTCAAAGCAAATTATTTTTCCCAGAATCCTTCATTTGGAATTCTAACACTGTAATTGAAACAAGAGGACGGTAGTGGGGTCTGTTGAACAGCCAATAGTGGTTTGGGAAATAATCCATAACGATTAACCTTTCAGAAAACAGAAGGACAGGAGATGGTGAAAACTTAATTTTATTTAGTCCTATGCTTACAAAACCCCAAGGGAAAAATTTTTGCACAGTTTGCCACGCTGGACTTAGACCCTCAGAAAGTTTGGTCAGGAGGGAACCTTAGACATTGTGAAATTTAACCTCCAACTATGTTCATATTATGGTTGAAGGAAATAACTAGTTGTGCTTGATATCTAATAACATACAGTAAATGGTAAGAAACTTTCATATTGTTCTGAGATTCTTACGTCTACTTTAAGAGTAGGGAATAAATAGGGAGAGAAATTACAATAATGGTACCAACCTAGGAGAAAATAAGGATTCACTCTAAGAGTATCCACCTGTCCTGGGAGATTGAACCCTTTGTGTGAAGGTTAGCTCAGAGGATCCAGGTTCTATTTATCTGCAAGAAGATACATTCATAGCAATACTTCTCTAGAGCCAAAAATCTACCCATTCAGTTAGGGTTGACAGAGAATATAAAACACATAGTTACATTTTAATTTCAGATAAACAAGACTTTCTCTTTTAGTTAGCAATGTGTTTCATGCAATATTGGGAACACACACTTAAAAAATAATTTACTTTTTATCTGAAATCAAAGTGTAACAGGGTTTTCTGTATTTTCATTTGCTAAATCTTGTAACCCTGCATTCAGGGCATTTCCTCGGGAGCAGGAATGTAGTTGGGACAGCAGTGTCTCTAAAAGCTCCCTGAGAAAGACAATGTCTTCAGTGACTGGGTGGTTACAGAAGAATATTTTTTTCTTAGTTTTTAAATATAATTTATTGTGAAGTTGGCTAACATAGTGTATACAGTATGCTGTCAGTTTGGGGGTAGATTCGTGTGATTCATTGCCTACATATAATACCCAGTGCTCATCCCAACAAGTGCTCTCTTCAATGCCAATCACCCAATTCCCCTCACCCCTGCACCCTCCCATTAAGGCTCCAGTATCTCAAAAAATACCTAGGCCAAAATCTACAAACTTTAAAAACTTTTCCTTAAATTTAATCATGGAGTAAGACTATCTTTATGCCATGTTCCAGATATCTTTCAAGAATATCGGCGGGGGGGGGGGGGAGAAATAGGTCAATAATAAATATAGCACTTTTCTGTTAAAATAGATATCTACAGGGAAGCGTAACTATAAGACAATGATGATGTGGCCATTACAAAAAAAAAGTCAGGATCCTTCCATTTAAAATTAAGTACTCTCACCACAATATGCATACCTGGTTAGGCTAATGCAACAGGTTTTAAATCAATAATCTGTAAAGTAAACTTCAATTCTTGCCTTTTAGGCAAGAAGGTTATAGTCTTTCTTTTGTCGACTTTGTTGGGTGCTTCATAGAGAACATGAAATAGAGCAATTACGAGGTTGAAATAATCCCAACATAATGATTTCTACTCATATTCTCCATCCCAACCCATGTAGTTGCTTCATTATAATATAAATTTGTCTTAATTATTCTATTATTTACAAAGATACAAAATGATGATGAGACAAATAATAGATCAGTAATGTCCCATGTGTCTTTACTCTTTTTCATTGACATTTTTGGTTCAGTTTAATATCATGAGCTTTGTTTGTCTCTACAGGGTAGTTTAGGTGCTTTTGGACATTGTAGTAAAGGTGAGAAAGGGATTGACTTGGGAGCCTGTGACACAAAAGGGATTCGCTTGGGTTCCAAGTTTGAACCGGATTAGTCCAGGTGTGGGGTAGTCACTACCTTGGCCGGCTACAATTAACCAACTGCCAGCCAATGATAAGGTAAGAAATTCTGTTTTAGATTTTAAGTCACAGTTTTCCATCCATCTTTACATCTGCATAATAACTCTGTAAGCTAGATTAACAATGAACAAACCATGGTTCAACGTATTTAAGTAAATTCTGATCATTGCACAGCCTGACAGCAGCCTTATAAAACTTCATTCCTGATCTTCCCATATAATAAGTCAAGGTCTATAATCATAGTGTTTTCTAACCAATCTCTTATGATTTTTTTTCACCTGTCAGCTTCAGAAAAATCTCATTTGTTTTAAATTCTTACAGGATTTAAAATCCTATAAATACGTGAGCCCCTAACAACTGGGGGAAGGAAGGTGAGAAGAACCCCTCTAAAGGGGTAGCATGTAAGAGGAGACCATTGTGGTGATGCTATAGTTCTGCATCTTGATTGCATTGGTCATCATAGGATTTTCCAGGACATAAAAAAGCATAGAACTGTATACATGTTTCATCAATATCAATTTTCTAGTTTTGACATAATACCATAATTAGGTATAGTATAACCATTGGGGAAACTGGATGAAAGCTACACCAGACCTCTCAATACTATTTTTATAACTTCCTGTGAAGCTCTGATTGTTTCCAAATAAAGTGTTTAACAAATTACCCTCTCCATCTCATAGTCCTAACAATTGAGATGACAAATGACTTTCTAAACCTCATGCCAGAAATAGCTTATTCTGACCATTATCTTATAGACATTACTGGGGAATTTTCAATGTCGACCTGTAAGCAGAAAATGTTAGGGCCCCATGGAAAACCTTCATGACATAAGAAAAGTCATTTTAAGCTGCTCGCCATCTTGTGTTCTATGCCTGGCCAGTACTACTTGCCCAAAACATATTTCTTGCAGAACTTCCTAGGATACGGAGAATAGACCCCAGTACATAATGACATTAAGGGAACAAAAGAATGTACGCATAAACAGCCCCTTTCAGGTAGGCAGGTAACCTACTCATCTGGGACAATAAATCAGTGGTAAAATTCCCAGTACTGGTTCAAAAGTAAAGATTTACCCAACACACCTTGTTGAGTTATCTTTGCAGGATTTAAACCTCTTGAGCACTCAAATATCAGACCAACTAAAGGCAGAGACTTGATGCTATTAACCCTTGCCAGCTCTCATGACTTCAGTCTGGACTGTCACCTAAATATCACTTTTGTCCCAATTCCATGCTTAGTTCTCCATTGTACTAGTCCTATCATGAATATGTGTACACCCTTAGTTTGAGGCTCCCCTAATTTTGTTGCTTATGAAGATGCTGCTTTCAGAAATATCCCCGGTGTTTTCTATTTTACCCTCCCTTTCCCTATTATTTGGCTTTGTTGTCTTTTGGCTCAACACACTTTCAGGTAACGAACCTAGAAGTTGAATTTGTAGAAAAGGAAAAATTATTTTTCCTTTACCCTTCTAGGTTCTTGGCTGAGACACCTCTGTAATAAAGAGACAGATTAACAAGGGAGAAAAGCAGCTTAATAATGTATATATTTAATAGGATATATATACAGGAGAAACCCAGGAACACTGAGCCACTCCCTGAAACAGCACAAGCCACTATATTAGATACCATCTTCAACTAAAAACAAAAGGTGTTGGGAAGGAAGGGGAAGCCAGTTGTGGAAAATTAACAGGAAAAGCACAGTAAACACAGGTAAAATTGTTAGTTTCTCCAGTGAGAAAAATTTGTAGAGATTTAGTCATCCTTCTCTTCTTGGTACAAAGAGGAAGAAGCCTTTACAAATGGAGATTTGTCTTATAAATGTATGTATGTCTTACAAAAGAGTAACTTCTACTAGGCTTTCAAAGCGTCTCTTGTGTCTTCCATTTCTTAAAAATAACCAGCTCCAGATAATCTTTATGCCAAAAAGGCATATATTTTAAGGTTGCAATTTATGCTTCCCTTTCAAGTCATACTAGAATCTTTGTACATTCTGATTTTAACTGTCAAAGGAATATTAACCCTGCAAATGGCCTCCCATATATCCAATATGACACATTGTTATGGGTTGAATTGTGTCCCCCAAAATGATACATTGATGTCTTAATACCTTGTACCTCTGAATGAGAACTAATTTGGAAATAGCATGATTGCAGATTTAATCAAGTTAAGATATTTGGTTAAGGTACTCAGTTAGGATGAAGTATCCTTATCAGAAGAGGAGAAAAGACACAAAGACAAAAAGGGAGAACACCATGTTACAACAGACACCAATTTTGCAATGATGCATCCTATTGTTATGGAATCTGGTTTGGATCACTTGGCAGAAGAACCAAGAGGTGCTGGGAGATCTTGGAAGGCAGGAGGTTTATTTTACACTGGTAGGCTCAGAAGACATCATTCTCCAAAGGTCTGAGCCCAGAGCATCAGCAGAGGAAGTAATTACAGTCTGTTACTTCCGCATTCCTCATTAATGCATGTGACAACCAGGGTGGGAAGAAGAACCCAGAAGAGGCAGCCTTTGATCAGGGACAGGTATTTCCTTATCAGTCATGCTGGGCATTTTATAAAAGATTTTTCCCTATTACTATAAGCCAAGAAACTCTAGGGATTGACAGTCACCACCTAAAGCTAGCGAAAGGTAAAGAAGTACTACTACTCTCCAGAGCTAGCAGAGAAGCATGACCATGCCTACACCTTAATTTAGACTTCTAGCTCCCAGAACTGAGTCAATAAATGTCTGTTGTTGTAAACCATCTAGCTCATGGTAGTTACGGCAGCCCTATGAAACTAATACATACCAGGAGGTCCATAAATTTGCCCCAAAGTAATATGGTACTTATTAAAGTATAGAATATTCTTATATAATATTCTTTATAGAATATAAAGAATAAGAATATCCTTTATAGAGAAAATGAAAAAGGTATAAAACTACAGTATTTGATTCTTAAGACCTGTAGTAAAGCAAATTCATTCAAATAGGGTGTAAGAAAAATGTTAAGCATAATTAACACATGCCTTTTTCATGTAAGGAAAAAGGCAAAATAGAAACTATAGCATTCATAATAGTATAACTTTTATGATACCCTTTTTAGTTGGGTTGACATTTTGTCTAACACAATACAAATCATGGGACAAATAATTTTTAAAAAACAGAAATCATTTATTGTTTGTGAGATGACAGTTTTTTAATCAGGGCCTTTAATTGAATATTTTCTCCTCCCACACACACACAGAATTATGCATCTGTAACAATAAAATCACAGCAGTTTGTTATACTATGAAAATGTGTTTGTTAATCAAAGAAAACATCGAGTTAATGTATTGTGTTGTGTTAATGTTTAGCTAATGGATACATTTTGTATTATGTGAGCATCTGCTGTGAGTCTTTTGTTAAAGAACTTTTTCAAAGAATTGCTGATTAAAATTAAAGCTACTGAATTTCAGTAGTTTCATGCAAATCTCTTAAAGGAAAAGGTATACTCCCTAAAATCTAAATCCTTTCCTGGACTTTCTGACACAGTGGAGTCACCTACATATTGATAGACATGTTTAAGAGCACATAAAAACTGATTTTTAAGAAACGGTTACAATAAGTGACCTGATTCATTTCATAAATAGTAATTAAAATTAATGCTAGACTTTTGATGGTAAAAAAAATGCATCCTGATAATCCCTCATATTTGCATGAGTTTTAACAGAGCACCAAATGCTTTTGTATAAATTACCTCAACATTGTCAGCAATAGGGGAGTCAGTGGATGTTCTCTCCTATGGCTGGGGAAACTGCACTAAAAGAGTAATGTGACTTGGCCAAGACATCTAAACTAATGAAAGGCAGAGAGTTTGCACTTCATTCCCAGTGCTTTCCGTTTCTGTATAGATGGCTATCAACCCATCATCGCCTTACACTCTAATATGCTGTCATCTGACCAAAATGCCCTCTCATTTTTTCTCTCTCTTTACATGTTAAGCCTTTTTTTTCCCCAATGCAAGTCACTGAGAGTAGAATCCATGACCACGAACGGAGTTGGTTAATGGGTCCATTTTAGTTCGGCCAAGGGCCTCTCCCGAGGAGCTGGAAGTCCTCAGAAGAGAGCCCTGCTGCGGAGGGGCTCAGGGTTTTTAAAGGCTTTGGCAAGACAAAATGGGTCATCATGCAGTTAACCAATAACAGTTTCTAGCATTTCATTGTAGCCAATTATAATGTAATACACAGATGTTAGTTTTGGCGGGAACCTATTATTTTAAAATTCTTAGTCTTTTAAAATGACCAATCATAGTTAGACACCTAAGATGTCTAGGTGTCTAGGGGGTAGGTGACTTTATCCTCACCTTGGACTTTGCCTCAGCCAGGTCTTAGTAAAGGGGTGAGGTTACTTAACAGAATCTTGAAAAACAAGTTAAACTTTAGATTGCAATGTTCGTTATGGAATTACATTCTTAGGGTCTTACCCGGCTCAGTTGCTCAGCCTTTAATTATTTACCAGAATGGGAGTGAGTGAGTGAAACAATGGTTGGTATTTTAGGGGCCAATTTGACCGGAAAGAATAGGATCTTACAACAATTACACTTGTTCTCCAGGGACATTTAAACACCACCTTTTCTTGAATCATTGTTCTATTGTTCCAGCTGTTCCACTGGCTAAATCTTGGCTGAATTGTCCGCAAATTCTTCAAATAAATTATTATATTTTATTCTATCATTGTACCTAGATAACCAATCACTGCAGGACAAAATTATACAACTTGGAAATCAGAATTACTACAAATTACAATTTTTTTTAAAAGTGCTTAATTATTTTTGAGAAAGAAAGTGCTAGTGGAGGGTGCAGAGAGAGAAGGGGAAAGAGTGAGAGGGACAGAGGATCTGAAGCAGACTCTGCACTGATAGCTATGGAATCATGAGATAATCATGAACTCACAAACCATGAGATTACCATGACAGCCCATTGGCCTAAATTGGATACAAAGAAATTGAAGACATTATGTGAGTGAGGTAAAGTAAGACAGTGGTTGAATTAATGTATGGTTCTATCTTTTAAATGTTTTTAAATAATCAGATTGTGTGTGTGTGTGTGTGTGTATTTTTATTATAATTAGATGCATCATTTTCCAAACATCAGAGGGTGCCTGCCTGCTAAGTGACAAAATTCAGGAATTTAAGGAAAGCCCACAAGTCGTATTCTTAGTATTGCATATTTTCAAATATGTTAGAATTTTGGTTTTTAGACTAAAGTATTCCAATCTTAACCTACCATAAACTGTCTTGATCATTGAGCTCTTTCTCTGAATTTATATCTTTTCATTAGTGGAATAACAGTTGTTTTATGATTTCTTCTTGTTAAGACTTTGTTTTTTATTTGTTTTTAACAACAACATAGTCAAAAGATAATTTCTTAAAATATGCATCATCAGGTAAACATAAATAAAAATAGTTTATCCCTCCAACACAAAAGTCTTAATTGGTAAAATTTTAATTTAAAATTTTTGTCAAGGTCAAAATGACTTCCACTTTGCTAATGCAGTGCCCAATTTTAGGTAAATATGTTGAAACATCACAAGCATTTAATGTAGTTGATGACTGATCATTCTTGAAATGCTTCCTTCTCATGGCCTCTTGAACCCTCTCCTACTTTGCTGGCCATGGTTTTCTCATAGTGCTCCTTTGCTTGAGGTGAGGGCTTACTCAGTACTTATTCTCTTCTTTATTTATACTCACTTTAGGGGTGATTCATCCATTCTTGTGGTTTTAAATACAATTTATACTATGATTATTTATAAATTTACTTCTCTGACCAGACCTCTTCCTGTGAACTCCAAATTCATGTATCTAACATCTTATTAAAAGTTTTCACTTCGATAGCTAATAAATTATTCAACATTAACATACCTAAAACCACATTTTTTATTTTCACTCTCAGAATTACTTATTTCTGTTAATGACACCTTCACTCTTCCAGATAGATATTCACTCTAAACATCTGGGAGGTGTCCATCATGCCATTTTATCAGTATTTTCTGTTTGTTCTATCATCAAAATACAACCATAATCCAATTACTTCATTCAAAGCCAACATAATACCTGTTTCTGTCTTCCAAAAATTCATATGTGGAAATCTTAACCCTCAAGGTGATGGAATTGGTACATGGGAACTTTGTGGGGTTTTAAAAAATTTTTAATATCTATTTATTTTTGAGAGAGAGAAAGAGAGAGCATGAGCAGGGGAGGGGCAGAGAGAGGAAGACACAGAACCTGAAGCAGGTTCCAGGCTCCCGACTATCAGCACGGAGTCCAATGTGGGACTCAAACTGGTGAATCGCAAGATCATGACCTGAGCTAAAGTTGGTCACTCAACCAACTAAGCTACCCAGGTGCTCCAGTACATGTGACCTTTCTAGGTGACTAGGTCATAAGGGTTGAGCCTCATGACTGAGATTAGTGCTGTCATAAATAGTCACCGCAGAAATCTCTAGACCTTTCTGCCCTGTAAGAATACATACAAGAAGTCTGCAATCTGGAAGAGGTCCTTACCTAACCATGTTGATTCCACCCCCCGTAGAACTGTGAGAAATAACTTTCTGTTGCTTTTAACCTACCCACTCATTTTATTATAGTGGCCCAAATGGACCAAGACAGAAAATATTCCCAACCCTCCATAATAACGTACCTGGATTATTGCTATGGCCTTCTCAGGGTTCTTCCTGATTTTGTCCTTACTTTTCTAGAGTCTGTTGTAACGGTAAATGTAATTCTTTTACAACATAAACCAGATCATATCACTGCTTTGTTGAAAAGATTTTGTTAGCTTCCCTTCTCACTTAGAATGAGAATAGAAGTCCTTACCAGGACCTGCAAGGCTCTATCCACATGGCTTGGCCCTGCTGTCTCCCTGACCTCAACATCATCTCCAACTGCTCTCCTTTTCACTTATGCAGGACCAATCATAGCATCTTTCTTGTTCCTCATACACCTCACGTGCGATTCCACCATAAGACCTCTGCACCTGCTATTCTCTTTGCCTGACATGCCTTTCTTCATGATATTCAGGTTTCTACTCCAGACTTCCTGCAGGTCTCTGCTCAAATGTCTGTTTTCTGGAAAATCTTTCCCTAAAAATCCATTAGTAACCCCTACTTGGATACTTCTTTTCTGAAATTTATTTAAATGTACTGCACTCAAATTTTCTTATCAAGTGTTATATTCTCAGTTTATTCCTAAAAGATGTAAGTAGCTCGTGATCTAAGGCACTAACCTAAACTTGACTTTGAATTAGACGCAGATTGTTATGCAGATTTATATTCTGCTTCTGATTCATGAATTTGAGTCTGACAATAGTCAATGATCAAAGCCCAGAGACAGGTAGGTAGCCAATGACTGTTCTGGGCGATCCCAGTAACGTAGAAGTTCAAATGAGTGGCCAGGGTCCAAGGACACTGTTGCCATATTAGCTGGTCCTCCTAAACACAACATTGCCATAACCTTGCCCAGGAGCCCACTCTAGGCACTTATCATTCCATATAGTACTCCCATTTTCAGGAAGGTACTAAAATGTTAATCATGATGCAAACAAGACACAGATGTAAACACTGTGAAAACTAGATTAAGGCTGTGCATCTGAATAAACCTGTAAGTTCAAGGTTCAATCCTGGCATATAAAATGTTGAACTGAAAATAGTATGACAAATTTCAAGCTTCATAAGGCAGAGTACTTGAGTCTTCATATAAACTGCCAATGTTGGTCAGGATTATCTGAACCTGTCAAAGAAGTGTCTATAAAACAGAGGTCAAGGATAGTCCTGGACACACTTAAAATCCCTCATTTCTTTAAACTAGATTTACATTGTGGGGAAGGAACTAGAACTTATTATGCTAATATGATGTAATGAGTACAACAGGAATAATAAGATACATGAGGATTAAGGGCAGAGCCAGCACACTTATTTCTCCTAGAACATCTCTTTGTATTACATTACTGCTAGGCCACTTAGGATTCATGCTATAAATATGTGTTGAGTTGAAGGTACTATATCTAGCTTAATATTTATCTGAAAACTATTTTAGGCATATATGCAAAGATATTAACCAAAACATAAAAAAAAGATAATTGAGTAGTTGCAAATGAAACTTTACCATATGAAAAATAGTCTCAGGTTACTTGAAAAATCAATATTAACTGGAAAAGAATTTAATGCACATGGCAAACAAATAACTCTATTAATCTTTTATGAGAACATACAAATCGTTAAGATGAAACTGTATGCCCCAATGGAAAAATGTGCAGAAGGCATTAAAAGAAAATTTACAAAAAATAAATATGAATTACCCATGAACATATTAAAGTTTTTAGCCTCATTAGCAATAAAAAAAGTGGAATAATGTAAAAAAAAATTTTTTTTGCATCTAAAAGTTATGGTGTCCTAAGGTGGCTAAAATTAGGATAGTTTTCCTCTCTGTCCCAGTGGTGTAAATTGATATAACTTTCTAGAATTTCCTTTGACAAAGTTATCAAGAGCCTTGAATATATTTATAATATTTGACTCAGCAAATGTGCTTATAATATTTTAACCTCGAAAACAAAAGAGCCTTAGGTTTATAGAGACAACATTATTAGTTTCAATAATAGGGAAATCCAAGCAAAATTTTTCTAATTCTGGCAATCTATATAGTCATAAAATAGCATGCCTTTAATAATAGCCAATAACTAATAGCTAATAATTATTTATTTATTTATTTTAATTAATTAATTTCTTTATTTTTGAGACACAGAGAGAGACAGCACAAGCAGGGGGGATACACAGAATCTGAAGACAAGCTCCAGGCTCTGAGCTAGCTATCAGCACAGCTGAGCCAAAGTCGGGCATTCCAATAATATTTTTTTAACGGTAAAGAATATGTTACAGAAAAAGGCAAAGTTCTAAAACAATATATTTAAAAAGAATTCACAGGTGTACAAAAGACAACACAAAGATAAACTAAATTGTGGATGATAGTCAAATTTATAGATGGTAAGAGTATTATGTTTCTTTATACTTTTCTCAATTTTCTATCTTCTGATAATAAACTTCTATTATAGCAAAAAATATGATAAAGACTTGAAAAAAAATTAGGCCTCAAAGAACAAAGAAAATAAACAAACACCATGTTGTCCTAAAAATTTCCCATTTCACCAATAAGAAAAAAAGATCAATGGTATCAGCTGCTTATATAGTCCATTATTATTAACTCAATTTTTAATTTAATTTTTTAAAAATAAAAACATTACTATGAAAAAAATCTCAAGACCTTTAAAACACTAGTCAGGAATAAGTCATGCTGTTTTGTTTTCGATGTGGAAAACCTGAGGAATGGTATAGAATTAGAAAATCTCATTTACAACTCTCTAGATTTGCAATTGCCAATTCTGCTTTTTACTCAAAGATTCAGGCTTCTCAGATTGGGTGAAGAATAAAAACTAGATTGTGGTCATTATATAAAAATTTATTGTCCCTATAAAGTCATCATAGTCTGTATAATTGGTCTTGGCTTTATATCAACCACATGCCCACCATGTTATGCAACAAATACAGAATTAAGATACTTAGGATGAGTTTGGGGGATTCTTTTGCATATTCACTTGCTTTTCTCTTTTTTTTTCAGGAATTTGATTTTTACTGTGGAGTTGAAAAATAATCCAATTTAACCTAAGTTTTAACTACTTTTTGTTGAGAAGATAAAAAGAAAAAGAATAACGTTAGTGTAAGTAAGGGAGATTTTGTCTGCCTCACAGTGTGTGTAGCTCCATGAGAAGGGAATTGTTCCTTTGCTCCTCCCTCTGAGTGACCTCATACCTCAGAGAGGATGAGTATATGACAGTACTTGATGAGATTCTAATGCTCGAAGGGTAACTTTTTTTAAATTTTATTCAAATTTTATCTTTGTTCTGATTTTAGAATCCCTTGAAGCACAATGAACTGGACCATGAAATTCATAAAGTATTTATTATCGATGTTTTCATTTTTCTTAATACATATCCAATCTTACATGACTTAGAAAAATTGGCTGGCACTTTCTAATGGATGTTTAGGTCAAACCCCTTGAGGGAAGAAACAGTTTCTTGTCAGTCTTGAGTAATTACCGCTTAGCATAGTTCTTGGCACATAGTAGGTGTTTATAAATATTATTTTATAAATAAATAAAATTCAAGTATGTCTTGCTAACTTCAATAAATGCCTACATTTAAAGCATTTAAATGTTCATATCTACTTGCTTTTTTTATTTTTATTTTTTATTTATTTATTTCTATTTTATTTTGTTTATTTTTTATGCACAATCACCTTCTGAACAGAACTGTTTGCATTTTCCTCCCAGTGAGCACAGTTAAGTTCACTGTTTCTCTATTGAAAAAAATGAGACGACTATCGCTTTAGCTCTCTATACTTTAGTTAAATTTGCCCATAGTCCCTTATGTATAATTTGAGCAAACATTCAGAGGTAAACACAGTGATTTTTAGATTTTTATATTATCTGATATCAACAGTCCAAAATTTGATCAATTTAAATTCAGTAAAATCTTGCTTTGTGAGCATAATTCATTCCAGAAACATGCTTACAATCCAAAGCACTCATATATCAGAGCAAATTCCCCATAAGAAATAATGGAAATTCAGATGATCAATCCCACAACCCCAAATATTCATATAAAAGTTATTACAATATTATAATATAATACAAAATATAGAGAAAAATAAACATATTAATCTGCACTTACCTTTGAAAATCTTCACAGCAGGAGTGAGGGAGACAAAAGAGAGGAAGGTTATTGTTTAGGACAACTTTCACTACCACTGATGGAATCACTGCTATCTATTGGCTCAATGGAATCTTTTTTTGCATGGGGGCCATTGCATATGCTCACATGGATGTTGACTCTTGTCATATACTGTATTTAATGGAATTGGCAATAACGCAGCAGAGGGTAGAGTCCATATCTGCAGGGAATCTGACCTAGAATGAAACAAAGCATTCCTAAGCTTACTCTTGTATGGAAAACCAAAGAGCTGACCATACATGCTTTGAAGTGACAAAAAATATTAGTGCCAGTTGTGGGCACCTTCCATTGTCCCAAAAAAATCACTGATTTCTGCCAAATGCCTCAGCTTGAGACCAAGCATCCAAGCATGGGTAACAATCAGCCACAATCCTGCAGTGAGAGAGAGAGAGAGAGAGAGAGAGAGAGAGAGAGAGAGAGAGAGAAGGACCATTGGCTCAGTTGTGATCATGTGACATTCGGCATCATGTATTACTCCTCTTGCAAGATGTGACTCGTTTATCAAGTTAAAATTTATTAGAAATGTTTGGCTATCTTGCACAACACTTGGAGAACAAGTTACTCACAATCCAAGGTTTTTCTGTACTTGGGCAAATATATATGTGTGTGTGTGTGTGTGTGTGTGTGTGTGTGTGTGTGTGTGTGTATGTATAAAACATATATATATATATATATATATATGTTTTAATTCCATAAAGAAATTACTTGCTGTCCAAGAATTTAAAACTTAAAACAAACTAAGTTAAACTGAACAACACAAATAATGTCTTCATAATTTTTGTGCCTTAAAATGTTGCAAAACATAAGATTGTACACATCTGTGGAATTGATTTTACTTAGTTGTATATTTAATTTGCTTTAAATTTATGTATAAAAATCCATGCTATAAATAAGAAAGCACAGTTCTTTAGATTTTCTTGATAAAAAAATTTTCAATAAAGTTGGATAAATACCTTAGCACATTTAAAAACATAAAAATTAAATATGATTTAATTTACAAGAAATTTTTGTGTGAATTTTCTCAGTTGTGTGTCAAATTGAGTATATAAATTGCACTACTCAAGTGCCTCTGCTACAAATTATCTTTCTTTAAATGTGACCAAACTAATCTTCCTAATAGCTCTAAATACTCACTTTATGCCTTAAGTTCCTTTCTGGTTTTCCATTCCTGCTATATTCTGTACCATGAACATTCCTGGGGAATTCATCATGTTTAACCACACTACTCCTACTTAACCTTTCTAGTCTTCTGTCCCAAGGCTTCTTTATTTTTATTTTTTTCCTCCCACTAAAACAGGCTATTCATTTTTCTTAGAATATATCCCCAATTCCCCCACCTTTATTGTTTTGCCTATTTTATAACTTCTATTATCTTTATAATGTTTGTTTTTGAGACAAAAAGAGAGAGCACACAAGGGAGGGGTGGAGAGAGAGAGAGAGAGAGAAAGAGGATATGAAGTGAGCTCTACTGATAGCAGAGAGCCCAACGCAGGGTTTAAACTCATGAACCTTGAGATCATGACTTGAGCCAAAGTCAGACATTTAACTGACTCAACTGACTTAACTGCCACCCAGACACCTCAATACTATTCCTTCTATTCTTATAATTTTCCCCACTTTTGTTACTGACATATTTTCCATCTTTCAAAAGTTCAGTTTTTCCACATGCTTTTAAACTTGATTCTATTTTTCTCCCTATGAAATTCCTTGATTACTTTCCTATGCCACTGGCACATTCTGCAATTTGCTTTGGTTATTTAGATGGCTGTATTCGACCTTTAATTTTTCCATGACCTGCAGAACTAGCAGAATTCTTAGCTCAATAAATATCTGTTAAACTGAGGGGCAATGTACATTAAATGGATACTGTAAGGGAAAGAGTGACAGATATAAATGGGTACAGCCTAAATATCACTCAATAAAACAGGAAGGAACATACAGTTGGACTACAGAGGATGAGGCCATTGTGTAAGCCAGTAAAATCACATCCAATTTTGGGCAAGTTCATAGCTTTCTACTTCACAAGCATAAATTCTATTGGGCAAGGAAGGAAAATGCTTTACCCATCTTTCATTTTCTAGCATTACCAAGTCACTGCTATTTATACTCATTGGTGTACTCACCTTGAGCTTCCTCAGAATATTCACTAATAATTTATTGGCTTTTAATGAGAATTTAGAAGTTACGATTTTAAATGTTCAAAGCCATATAATTTAATTTATTTTGAGAAATAAATTGCCTTTTTTTAATTTGAAGACTTTTGGGGTTTTTTTTTTTAAAGAGCAGTTTTAGGTTCACAGAAACATTCAGTGGAAGGTACAGAGATTTCTCATATATTCCTAGACCCACATATGCATAGCCTCCACCATTATCAACGTCTTCCACCAGAGACATATATTTGTTTCAATCAATAAACCTACATTGGCATATCATAGTCTCCCAAAGTCCAGAGTATACATCACTGTTTACTATTGGTGCTGTACATTTTATGAGTTCGGCTGACTATATAATGACAAGTATACGCCATATAGTATCATGTGGAGTCATTTCTTTTCACTTCCCTAAAAATTCCCTGTGCTCTATTCATCTTTCCACAGTTCCATCTCCTGGCAATATTTAATTTTTTTAATGTGTCCATCATTTTGCCTTTTCTAAAATGCTATATAGTTGGAATCATATGCTATGTAGCCTTTTCAGATTGGCATCTTACAATTAGTAAGATGCATTTAAGGCTCTTTCACTCTTTTTTTCATGGCTCATTTCTTTTTAGTTTTTAATAATATTTCAATGTCTGGATGTAATATAGCTTATTTATCTGCTCATTGCTAAAAGGGCTTCTCAGTTGCTTCTATGTTTTGGCAATTGTGAATAAAGCTAACACAAAGATCCATGGGTAGGTTTTTGTGTGGACATAAGTTTTCAACATTTTTGGGTAGATACCAAGGAACACTATTGTTGGTTCATAAGATGAATAGGTTTTGTTTTATAAGAAACTATCGAACTGTCTTCCAAAATGGCTGTGCTTCTACCAGCAATGAATGCAAGTTCTTGTTGATCCATATCCTTACCAGTATTTGGTACCATCAGTACTTGGGATCTTGGCTATCCAAGTCTATGCTTAGTGGTATCACATTGTTGTTCTAATTTGCAATTCCTTAATGACATTTGATGTTGCACATCATTTCCCATGATTAATTGTGATCTGTACATCTTTTTTGGTGAGGTGTCTATCGAGATCTTTTGCCCAGTTTTTAATAAGGTTGTGGGGTTTTTTTTAACCTTTATTTTTTAGAGAGAGAGAGGAAGGAACAGAGAGAGAGGCAGACACAGAATCCGAAGCAGGCCCCAAGCTCCGAGCTGTCAGCACAGAGCCCGATGAGGGTCTTGAACTCACAAACCATGAGATTATGATCTGAGCAGAAGTCAGATCATAACTGACTGAGCCACCCAGGTGTCCTAATTTTTTTGAGTTATAGTTGACACACAATGTCACATTCACTTGAGATATACAATATAGTGATTCAACTTCTCTATATATTATGCTGTGCTCATTCCACATATCATCTGTCACCATACAATTATGTTGCAATATCATCAACTATATTTTCCATACTGTGCTTTTTATTCATATGTGACCTTACGTTAAAAAAAAAACACTTACCCTGGTTGTCGTCTCCAAAACATGTAATCAGAATATTGACTTATAACATTTAAAACTTTAATTTAAACTTAAAATTTTTTAAATATTTAAAAAATAACATTTTTGAGCTATTTTTATACAAAATAACACATTTGTTGGAGAAATGTTATAAAACACAGATTAAAGATTAAGAAAAAAATGTCATAATACTATCACCCAGAGATAATTATGGCATACTTTGGTACATATATTTCTGACCATTCTACATATATTTATATCATTTATTTTTTCCCCAAAATTAGGAACTATCTTATACTATCTTCTTCACCAAAATTCATATTGGAATATCATTCAGTACAAATAAATATACTTCTGCAATATACTTGATGGCTGAATGCATTTGGTTTATTTTGATATTTTACTTTTTTAGATAATTAATTTTAGGTCTATGTTTTTTATAAATGTTTGATTGTTTGATTATTCTTAGTATAAGATCAACCAACCTTGGTTCAAATGCCGCTCTCTACATCCTCCCATTTGAGGATTCAGTTGCGTCTATCTAAGCTTCTTTCCTGAATGCCCAGGTCTGGATGATGACAGAACTGGAAGCCTTTGGTGCCATACTGATTACAACAAAGAAGAAAACCAAAAAAGGCCTCTCCAAGTTATGTCATCAGGTCATTTAGCTATGATACAAAAAGACACTGTTTAAACAATTGCCAGTGTGGTGGTCTCTCTTTCTTTTCTACCAGAATTTGGAACACATCAGGATTTAAAACAAAAGCAAACACAATAATAACAACAACAAAAAAAGGTACTCTATTAATTTGTTAATACCAACAAGGTACCATAGACTGATAATTAATTTCCCTGCAGTTCTAGAGATTAGAAGTCCAAGGTGGACATGTCAGTAGAATTGGTTTCTTCTGGGAGCCTCTCTCTTTGCCTTGTAGAAGGCTGTCTCCTTCCAGTGTCTTCACATGGTCTTCCCTTGGTGCCTATTTCCAAATTCTCTTTCCTTCAGTCCTATTGGATTAGACTCCACTCTAATGTTCTCATTTAACTTTAAATACCCCTCTAAAGACTCTGTCTCCAAAAATGATGACATTCAGAGGTAGTGAGGATCAGAACATCAACATATGAATTGTAAGAAAATACAATTTAGTCCATAACATTTACATATTTTTATCTTTTCTTCTGGGAGAAGGATAGTAATCCTTTTATTTTTCTAAGGTATAATGGCAAAGGATTTAAGATAGGAACACTATGTCAATCAAGAAACAAATCCTTTCACATTTAATCATTAAGATTCATGAAAACTGGTACTGGGTCTGCGTTGTTCACCTTTATTTTCATTGACTAGTTTGTTATCTAAAATAGAACAGGTACATAGTGAAGATTTGTGGATTAGATGAATAAATGAAAGAAATATCCATTTACTTAAGAAACTCTGATAATTGGTGTTAGGGAAAATCAAGGAAGTACAGTGTTGCTTTCATAGAGTGTGTAATATCAAGGGAAGGATTTTAACATTTGAAGTCTGATAAAAAAAGCCATATTGCAAACTCAAATGCCCTCAAGGGTTAGGGAAGTAATTTAAATGTGTGAAGCTACTACAAATAAGAAAATAAGCAATGATAGGGACTTCTAAAAACTAGAAAATCAATGCTAAACCTAATTAAAGTATATTTTATTAAAACAGCCATAAAGATACTGTGCTACCTACCAAACAATGTTTGAGAGTTTATTTAGAAACACAGGATATCAGTTCTTAATTCTTGTTTATGATACACAGTTGCATTGTTTTATAGACTTACATGAAGATAATTAAAATTAAACAGCCAATGAAGAGCAAAAATTCTGCAATACATATGGTAGGCACTCTCCAATTTGAGAAAACACTGTAGGGCTGATGGCTCAATTTTATACATTAAACCACTGCAAGACAACATGATCTGGACCATCTCTAGATGTCTTTGCAGGTTTAAACTAATAAGTAATTCCATGTAGAAATCTTTACCAAGTTATAGTGTATATTAACTAATAATAGTAAACCTACTTTTCTCCCGGTTATAATAATCTACGTGTTCTTGAATATCTATGATAAGGTAATTGTATTTAGATTTTACCAAGATAATTTTTTAAATGTGTTTCTGTTGTTCTGCAGAGGCTTATAGATTATTTACAGAGATTCTACAGAGATTGAAATCACTTTGGATCCATTCCCATGAACTAATGTTATATCTTTGTTGTTTTCAGAGCAACTATCAATTCCCTCCCTGTTGTGCTATTCATATGTCTCTAATAAAGGAGTATATCTATCAAATGTTGAACGAATTCCTCTACCAAAACATATTCTCTCATAAAAGAGAAAGTAAATGATGAGTATTTTATATTCTACATTAAGCCCAGCACTTGATTTAACCTAGGGCTGTATATACATATAAATTTTCATAGACACAGTTAATATGTTTCCATTTTTACAGCCCTCTCAAACTCCTCAGATAGAGGTGAAGGGCTGTTTAATCCCTTCTCTTTGATTTATGAATAGAATATATGCTTTCGGGGCTTGACTTGCTGTTCAACTGTTGACTTTCTTTTTGAATCAGATATTAATTTGGGAAGACGTTTTAAGATTTTCAATAAATATAACATGTTGGTGTTTAACACAAGAGGGATTTTTCCCTCTCTGAATGAATTTAGTATTCCTGAAAGGTTTCCATAGAGCATTCTTTGAGATGCAAAATTACAAGGAGCAGCCAGAAGCAATGGAACTCCTCTAAAACGCTCAGTTGAGGACCCTGCTGAGCTAAAGCGTCTCCACACGTTTTCCTCCTCATATTTAGAAGAACTGTAAATCGCTGGAAACAGCTACTTCATTTCTGTTCTCTGGCCAGTACTTGATTCCTAGGAGACATTCCAGGCAGTACGGGTCTGATGGCTTCAGCACATCCTCCAAAGAACTCCCGATGCAAACCACAGCTCAAGTGGCCGCCTCTGGAAAGGACATGTTTCCAGTCGGCGATAAGACCGCAATAAGACTGCATTATCTCTTCCCCCCGAGGGAGAAAGATCCCTTTTGATCAAGTCTGGAGTTGTTTCAAGGTCAGAAAGGAGCACCTTGCACTAGTCTTGTTGGCCTTTTCCCAGCCGCCAAGGGGAGTCCATCTGCTTCTCTGCCAGCACGTGTTTAAACCTGAGCAGCGGCATTAAGAAGGGAGGGGTCAGCAGAGGGATAAAACTTAAAGAAATCCAGGTATGCATTGGTGACCAGATGTTTCCGTTGGAGGGGACAATCCCACAATCCAGTCTGTGTTGCTGAACTACATCATCTTTCAGCACCCCAATTTTCTTGCTCTTTCAGATTTAGGGTGCATTAACCTTCCTGTTTCAGAAACGTATTTATAAGGACAACAGGTGAAGGAAGGTTTCCGGTCTGATCAGAGTACTTTTCTTCCAGGAAAATTCCATCCATGCATTAAAGCAAATTTTAAACTAAAACTTTGAATTCAATTATATTTAAAATGAGGAAAAAAATACAAGATTTTATTTTATAGTTATTCTTCTAATAGTATGAAACCAAACTATTAGATAAGGTAAAGTGTATGAAACACTTTACTTATGGAAATTTGGGAAATTATATATATATATGTATATGTATATATACGAAGGTTTAATAAATCACTTCATACATATTACTGTATCATGAGGGATTAGAAAAATACTGGGTAATTAACTTGTAATTAGCGATGAAACTCCAAAATTTTAGCAAATATAGATTTAATCATTTTTGTCCATTTTTGAGGACATTTTTTTCTCTTTTGGTGAGTACCAGAGAGTTTCTCTAGGTCAAAATGAAATATAGACATTACTGATGGTAGAAGATGTACTGGAGGGAAAGATTGCTGATTGTGGCAAAAACAATAGTGAAGTGAGGTTTAGGGAAGTTGGTTCTTATCTGTCATGGAACTTAACATTTAAGCAATATGGAATGCACTGCCTTGCACTAACTTAATGGCTGTGACTTCTTTTCTTCCTCTGTCTGAGAGAACTTTACTTTTCCAAGCATGGATCGCAGACCAGCAACCCCCACACCACTCCAGAGCCCTTAGAAATGCAAGCTCACAACCTTGGTACCAGAATCACCCATTCAGAATCTACATTTTTACAGGTCTCCCTGCAATTTGGATACACATTAGAATTTGAGAAGCACCATGTGTAAAGTAACTTCAAGGGTCCCTTCTTCCACAATCCATGATTGCATGGAATTAAAATGCCATGAAGTGTTGATACTTCAGCAAGGTGTCCCAAGTTAGCTCAAAGGAAGATTCATCCTCTTGCTCTTTGGAGAACTGGAAAACAGGTGACCACCACCAGGGACATTTGTTTTTTCACATAAGCATATGTGGTTTGTGTGGTATTTTTGTGATTTAGGCTGGAAAGAAGTAAAGTCAAAGTGACCAGAGGAAGTCAAAAACAATGGAGGGAATGAGACATTTATTCTCCAACTGTCTTCATGAATTAGTTTTGAAATTCTAACAAAGAAGGCAGATGGCCAGAAATTGAGTAGCCATCTTTATGATTCATGATGACTTGGCCTTTGGTAACAATTCGGAGCAGAAGCACCCTTCCCAGTTTCTTCAGGAAGAGCCAGGAGCAGCACCTGTGGGCACTGTAGACCAGCAGAAGTAACTGCTGTGCTCAGAAGACTATTCAGGGAGTCATCGTGGTTAGGGAGCATGGCACCGGCAGTGAGCCTCCTTCAGATTGCCTTTAATTATTTCACAGATGCTACAGAACAGATGAAAACTCACAGACTGCTTTGGAAACCCATATACACACTGAAGATGCCCAGAAATAATTGCCCTATAGTCAAGATCAAAGAATGATCCATCTTTCCCTTCATACCTACACACATTTCAGTGGATGGTACTCCTATCCAACCCATTGCTCAAGCCAGGAACTAGGAATAATTTTCCACTTTTCCATTACTCTCAATACTCCATTCTTCCCTTTCCTTCTCCATTTTTCTCACAGTAGTCAATGAGCAAGTCTGATCAATTAAAAAATCTTAAATAATGTTTTTTCCTATTAGCTCTGCTCGAATTCTTGCTGCCATTTCCCCCACTCGGGGGACCATCACATCTCAGAAATAATCTTGCCACCAGCCACTTTGAAACTGGTGTGCTTTTCTTCCAATCCATTTGCCAAGGTTTGGAAGTACATTTTTTTTCGTTTATTGATTTATTAATTTTGAGAGAGAGAGAGAGAGAGAGAGAGGGAGAGGGAGAGAGTATAAGTGGAGAAGGGGCAGAGAGAGAGGGAGAGAGAGAATCTCAAGTAGGCTCTGCACTGTCCAGCACTCTTCCAGGCTGGAACTCACCAATTGTAAGGTCATGACCTGAGACAAAACCAAGGGTCGGATGCTTAACCAACTAAGCCATTGGAGGCCATTTTTTATCTTGTCTCTGCATAACTAACTAGTTCCATCTCCTTCCATTCCCTTACCATGTATGTGCTATTTAAGTATATGACTTTTACTTTTCAGATGTAGTGTACTTTTGTTTCCACTCTTAGCCTCTCTCCATGTTTTCCCCAGTCTGGCGGGCTATCCCTTTTCAATTTAACTAAAGTATTACTCATTCTGCAAGTGCTAACTTAGATTAAATTGAAATAAAGTAGGTATAGACTCTTCAAAAGTATAGATTCTTGTGGAGCACACAACAGGGGAGGTTCCCTTCCCACAGAGAGCACAGGGAGGCTCTTGGAGGTTCCCTGGGGCCTCATTTTTAACAATAAGCTAGCTAATGGATTTTAAAATTGACACCGCCCTGTCAGAACTTTAATAGGTGGACAATACATCTTTTTTGCAGAACAATTCTTCAACAGCATCGTCTCAAACCACTTTTGTTCTTTCAAGCAAATAAAACATAAGCTGAGACTAATTATAAGAAAATCTGAGTGACTAAACAGATGGGCTGTAATACTCTTTCTAGCTAATCATGCTCCCTATGTTCATTGTTTATACATGGCTTTGAGCATGTAATATCAGAAAACAGTAATCCAGTTAAGGGTTATCAGAATGGCTTTGTAATAGCTCTTTCTGGCTCTAGCAGGCAGCTTTCTTACACAGAAAAGAGCAGGGAGAATGACAGCAGCCTTGTTCTCCACGCTGATCCTCTTGACCACCAGCTACATAAACAAGTCTACAAGTGGATTAGTGGGCTTCTCTCTCCCTTTTTTCTGGACTTGATTCCAAAAGGAAAACTTTTAACCCCCAGAACTAGAGGCCTGCACAGATCCATGGGTTTACCTCACGTGAGCTGCCTGTGACCAGTTCTCTGATTTTATCACATGATCTTATACATAGACTTGTCTCAAGATCCAAAAATGCCATCAAAATCAAGTAAACTTATCTAAGATAGCTGAAATTCTCATCTTCTCTCTCAAGGAAAGTGTTTCTTTTTGTCCTTTTCAGGAACAAAATCATACAGTGTAGTCCAAGATCAATTTAAAGAAAAAAGACTCACAGTCCTGCGAACATTCTCTTCCTCACCAGACTCACAATGTAAATTATTTGAAGAGAGATGGGGGGAAAATGAAAAGGGCAGTGCAGAAATTCCGAGGACTACATCTGTGTCTTGGGGGTGGGGGGGGGGAGGATGGTCCTTATTGACTCCCAGGTGCGTTTTTACCAAAAATGGATATCCACTCTAACTGCTCTAACATGCACATGGTTTTCAATATACAGAGAAATCTGAAGCCAAGTGAGCTTTTCCTCCTTTTTCTGGTGACCATTTTACATAGCTATTGTGAGATGGTGTCTCCAGGAATTCCTCTCTTCGAGATTCCTTTTGCTGGACATAATATCCCTCCCAACTTGGAAATGCGAGCAGGCCTATATATTTCCAATTTTTTTGACCGTTCTGGCAATTTTCCCCGAAAGGGAGGAAAAGCCCTATAAAATTTCTTTGGGCCCCCAAAGCAGAAACATCTGCTGTGGTCATGAGTAGCTTGTTGGCGCTGCTGCTCAGTCCCAGCCTGGAGTTGATTATCTCCCTGCTTCGCCAGTGTCCGTGCACTCGGCGAGGAACGCGGAGGAAGGTTTCTGGGAAGACTCATTATAAATAATGAGAACATGGAAGAGAAGGAAGAGGGAAAAGGTTCAAGCTACTTTGGCCTATACATTTTGGGAGTTTCACAAACTAAAATCATTAGACCACCAAACTGCTCAGTTAGGAATCGAGATTTCAGAAATCAGACCATTGCTTTCTGTAAATACAGCTGCTTGGCAAACACAGGTAAAAAGAGTGACAGAGTCTTTGGTTGAATTTTTTCCTGCCAGAAAAAAAAAAAGTTAGTTATTTTAAGTGACACTATGGGAGAAGGATTGGTTGTTGACCTGGCTGTAAGCTGCCAATTGCATGTTACCCCACAGGGGAGCTGGCAGTGAGGAGCCTTTCTGGCTTGAGTGTGCAGGCATTTTTATTCTTTGAAATAGTCTAACAGGTGCAAGTCAAGTCCTGCTCAGAATGCTTATGCATGACAATGTACTGAACTCTTTCCTAAATAAATTCACTCTATCCATCCAAGGTACCATACCACTTGTTGCGAAATTGGTGTGCTGTCAATTCAATCAGTTACTTAACAGATGAACACAACCCTAGCTTTGCATCCGCCAGCAACTCTGACAACTTTATTACTTCTCTATCATTCGTTTTTCCTAATGTTACCAACTGACAGGGTCAAAATGCTGTCTGTCATTCCAGCAGGATTTGCAGGGGGGAAATATGTGCACATTGGATTTTTAAAAATATAAAGATTTACATTTTGAGGTGGACCTAATAGGTACACAAGTAAAGATAAAAACTAGTGAGTCATGAGAGAGTGTCAATGGAATCAGGTTCATTGGTTATATGCGCAGCTGACTTATTCTCTGAGGCAGAATTCTCACACTTAACTGCATCAGAGACCCCTGAAGGCCTTGTAAAAGCACATATTGCTGAGTCCTACTCCAGTTTCTAATCCAGTAGGTCTTGGGTGGTACAGTTCTTAAAAGTTCCCGGGTGCAGGTCATGGAGCTGGCCTGGGGCCATGCCAACTAACACTCTAAGAGATTTTGGACTTGGGAGGCACCATGTCAAAATTCTTAAAGTGTATGTTTCTAAGAGTTAGGCTTCCAAGACTTCCTGGTTAATGAACTACTAACCAGTTTTCAATAACATCACAGGCTCACTTTCTTCTAACCCTGAGTGACAAGTGTATTTTCACCTGTAGTCCACCAAGCAAGGGTCATATTTTCATGCTAAGACAGTCTAAAGTGATTATTTGATTCAAGCATTCTCCTTGTCTATATACCCTAAAGACAAGATTATATATGTAATTACACACATATATTATATATACATAATAAAATAAATAAAAAATATATAATTTTCTTCAATTGTAGCTTTTGGACAATTGTTTTAGTGCATTAGTGACTTTTAATTCTTTTCATATTAAAGTCAATTCTACCCCAATACTACCCTCCCCCAAACACTTAGAGACATAAATACCACAGGCAAGTCTCTCTTGACAAACAAGTGTGATTTCCCGTCACCAAAGGCTATCAACTTCTTACTTGGATATCTGAAGGCAATGTCAGCCTCCCTCCTAGGATTCAGCCAGAGACTCACATCTTAGAGAAGTGCACTCTGTCCTGTTCTAGACCAATACTCACCTGCTTCTGAAACCTTTCCTTACTCACTCCTTGTGTTTCTATTTCTTTAACAAACATCTACCGACAGCTCTTCTCAACAAACATGTAAGAAAACATTGGATTTGCCTGGAATCTTTGTTGACATAGTTTTGCTAATTTTTCACTAAAGATTACCTTTTAAAATGATTTTCATGACAATGTTTATGCTAATGTGGAACTTTCACTAAAAGGGTTTTTGATAACTCAGTTTCATCAGAATAAACCTTTTTTAGTACATTATATTCCTATGACTTACTATAAAGATTCTAAGGACCTTGAGATTTTTAAGATGCTATAAACCAAATGGTTCCAGGCTAAGACTGATTTCTGAGTACCTGCATCTTTTAATTTTCAACATTTTACTTTGAACTCATTTTAGACCTACCAGAAAGTTGCACAATGATATAACTTCTTACGTCCTTCACATCACTTCTCTTAACGATAATATCTTATACAATTGAATCATTGAATATCGTAATTATCTATAATTGAAAACCAAAGCAAAGTCAATATAGAGCTTTTATATTGCACACTGATCTCTTTTGATACATCAAAAGTGACTGGATAAAACTGAATGATCATCCAAAGTTCCTTCAGTTTTACATATTTCAGGCATAAAATTCACTCCATGCTGATTTTTCTCAATTATTATAAAGATAACTCCCACACTTTAAGATGTGAGAATTATTATCTCAGGCATGTTGTAAGCCTATTCCCCCTCCTCCTTTTCTATTAGAGCAGCCTAGAAATTTAAATAAACATTTGTGGTAGTAAAGGTAATGAGGGAGGGAACTTGGTCAGTAAGCACAGCATGAGAGGCCTTGCAGTGCCCATTGCCCATGCCTGAAAGATCCATTGAGGACAAAGCTCAAGCTTTCAACAGCACAGCTTGGGCACAAAGGTCTCTGTGGAGGCTGGGACCATCGGCACTGCATGTCCAGACTTCCAACAGGCACCCATAGCTTATGCTCTGCAAACACCCATCACCTGTCACCTGGGTGCCAGAAGGAGGTGCAGAGTGAATCAGGACACAAGCTACTAAACTCTTGTGTCCTTGCCACATGGAGGGATCTCCCCTTCCGTCAGGTCCAGCACTCTCTCTTCTCCTCCAATCATCCCCTTTCATCTTCTTTTCACAAAACATCTGCCACCAAGAGCCGTCAGTTTCTATAAAGTAAAACATGAAGTGATTCTCTGACCTCCAGGGTGTGGTTGGAGAATGATGTGTTAAACTCAATACATGTTGTCCCTCATAATATACTAATTCGTACATATATCTCCAAAGCCTACACTATAATATTAGGAACATTAATTATATCAAATTGCATTAGTCCTTGATAGAGTCCATAAATAAATACTTTGTTTTTAAAAAAAAAAAGTTCTTAAGCACCATTTCTGTTGTTTAAAAAAAAGTTTTAGGCTGTTGGCAGAACATCAACTCTTGGTCATGAACTTGAACCCCATATTAGGCAGAGAGATTGCTTTTTAAAAAGTTCTAAGTTCTAACCAAAACTACACAGAAGAAAAGAGGAAAGGAAAGCTAGCATGGTAGTATAAAGGGGGAAGTTACTAGGGGTGTCATTATTGAAGAGATCATCAAATATTTTTTAAAAATCTGATGACTCCAAAGCTCTAAAGACAAAGCTGCTCCATATTTTATATTGCTGCACATTAATATTTAATAATGTTTTAATTTTATAGATAAGGTAGTCTCTAATTTACTTAAATCAGTGGAAAATATATGAAACACTTGTGATCATTTCATATTCATTTGCCATGACAACTATGCTGAGTGATCACAGCAGTCTACAGTCCTGAATCCTAAGGAATCTCAAAATGTGTCTAGCATAATGCTCCAAACACTCACCCTTGTGGATTGAAGTTAATAAATAAATGGTTCTGTGGAATCTCTGTTTGCCTTGAGGAAGGCTTTATCATTTTCGTATATGTTCGTATGTTGGCTAATATGTATTACTCACGTTAAATGGAAGTGCTATAATAAATACAATGTATGGTATATATTAAATAATGTGATAAATATAATACGTAACCTTAGAAATACATATTGTTGGAATGTAGTGAGTGTTTCTTTCCTTTCTAGGTAACAAAGTTGTTTATTTCTGGTTGGCAAGAGGTGCATTAATATTAATGTTAATATTCAATGACCCAGGTTCTTTTTACCTGTGGCTCCCCTCTAACTGCTATGGCCATGTCTTCAGCCAGCAAAAGAAAAGAAAGAACATAGAAGCAAATGTCTATCTTAAAAGCATTGTCTCAAAGGTGACTCACAACACTTCCTCTATTGATGAGGTCTAGTCATGGGAACCCATTTAACTTTAAGAGGTCCTGGAAAAATATATTTTAGGTGTGATCCCAGCTACAAGCCTACAACTGCGGATGGAGAGTGTGGGTTGGGTTGAGGGCCAGTAATCTCTGCAACAGGTATCACTGTCCTCTGCCAGCAGTTGCTGGAATTGCAAGCATGGATTTCACCAGACAGCAGTCCGCCTCTATCATCTGCACATGTCATTAGAATGTACACGTGGTTTAACGGTATAGACAGTTGGGAAGCAAGCACAGGCACATGCTTGAAAATATGCAGACAGATGTGGATGAATTAAACTGTTTAATGCAAGTAAATATATCAATGGTCACCGCACTATAGCGTCAAAATTTCATACTTGAATACACGGGAGCAACAATGATTTATTTTCTAAAAATTATACTGAAATCAAGCTGCTAAAAAGATTTTGTATTTGTATACATTTTAACACATTATTATAAAACATTCCATTACTGCCAACAATAGGAGCAAATCCAAAGGAACAAAACGTTTTCATATTTATGTGAGTACATGTTAGAAACTCCAAAAATAAAACGTTGATTATTTCCCACTTTGAACCCCACATGTTCTAGTAGTTGCATCTTGGGGCGCCTGGATGGCTCAGTAGGTTAAGCGTCAGACTTCGGCTCAGGTCATGATCTCATGGTTCGTGGTTCAAGCCCTGCATCTGGCTCTGCACTGACAACTAGCTCAGAACCTGGAGCCTGTTTCAGATTCTGTATCTCTCTCTCTCACCCTCTCCTGCTCATGCCGTCTCTTTCTGTCTCTCAAAAATAAATAAAAACCATAAAATTAATTTTAATAGTTGTATCTTGGGATGCAGGATGATGTTAGAATGAACAAGATGCAGTGATGTTTCCAATGCCAAGAAAGCCATTATCTGAGAAACAACCACACAGAAGTCCAGAAATATAAATATATGGATCACGTGGCGTACATGGGAAGAAGAGGGCTGGAAAGCAATATAGGAGCAGCATACTGTTTTTTCAGATTCACTGAGATCTCTGCACTCGTGGGCTCTAAGTGTGTGCACGGCATCATACACCATATGAATAGCATCTCACTATGTCGCGCATCCTGTTTTCTTCTCCCAGACCTTCCCTTAGTTTTATAAAATACAAAAACACATGGAAACACATACCGGCAAATATTGTCCAGGTTTTTCATCAGAATCCTAGTGTGCACTGGAAAATTCAGCTATGACTGTATCATTGCACACAGAAGTAGAAAACTAACAATTTCCAAAATTGAACCCTGTACTCTATCTTCTATTTGCTCATGACTATAAAAGGCTTTTCTCATCTGGTGAGACAATCGAAATTGAACTTTTAAGTCTCTCAAGGAGGAATAGGCAAACACTTTTAAGGTCATTCTTCAATATTTGATTATAATTGTAAACAATGGCAATATTGATTATAACTATAAAATAACTTCTACAAAAGGACTGTGGTGAGAAATACATATCTATAAAAGCCTAGATTGGTATCTGGCTAGCATACAGAAAGTACTTGGTAAATACCAACCAATGTTAAATATTTGGGAAGGTATTTCTGAAATAGGATGAATGTATTCATTTTTATTTTAAAAACCATATTAAAAGTGTAAAGGCAAATTCTAATATTTGCTCATGGAAGAGCGACATGCATAATAACTCACTTACAAGTGGTTCCCCCAGATCTGTTTGCTGCACCAGTGCCTCATTAGGAAATGAAACACACACACCCTACACTTAGCACATGAGAACTCTGCCAGCATGGAGCACATTAAGCTTCATCAAAATGCTTTTGGAGTCCATGAAATGCTCTGCTATAAGGAAGCCACCAGAAGCAATTATTAAGTGACTGGGGAGATAAATGTAGCTATTAATACTGCACACCTGCCGTTCTCCCCTCTGCACTTTGATCTAACAGATGATGATTTGTAATGGCACAGCCTCAACGCCCGCCCACCTGTAGTTTATTAGGAAATCAGCCAAGTAACAGGATTGCTTAGTTCCTAGGAGCAGGGAGGTAGACACACACAGTGATTTTTTGTCATTGCATAGGTGATACTTTCCTCCGGAAATCACCCTCAGCACCTGTGCTGCCCTGGGCCAGTGATATGCAAATTAAGCATCCCAGTGGGCATACCTGCCTCTTCCTATTCAAAAACTCCGGCTTTATGGATTATTGGATTATTTTTAAAATAGAGGTTAGTATGTATTATTTTTGCACAGTGTGTGTTTGCCCACTTTATGCCCGAAAAGTAAAGCACGTTATGTATTTTCTCTTCATTAGTGTTATTTTACATGCTACTTAAACTTCATCTGCAGGTGGAGCATTTAAAGATATTTTAAAACATTAGAATAACCACCTAACTGCTTCTCCAGCTGCGGGAGAAAAGCTACTAGGTTGTTTTTGCATTGAAAAATGTGGAAAAAATCATTGCATGACAAAAATATTTGTCATCATGGAGCCTTTGACTTAACTTTGAGGTTTTATTTTTTGGATTATAATCAGGCTTTATTTGCCTCAAAATACCCTTGCCATAAACTAGCACTGTAGAAGGAAAGACATTTTTTATGGTTATATCTTTAATATTTTGTTATCATAGAATGAGTGGAAGAATCCAGGAACAATATATAAGGAAACACCAGGAGCAGCAGGAAACTAAGTCATTTCAAACTAAAATGAGACTTCAAAGCCCACGTATGCCTGCTAACATTTTGTGAAAATTTAACATATACTGAATGGCTCGGAAACAAACAAAACAGATATACCCAAGTGATACATTTTTCAAAGCTTCTAAGATAACATATGATTATATTCTCTTTTTGAAATATTTTTTCATTTGTAGACAATACTCTCATTATCATAATTCCAAAACTATGAGGTAAGTTTATTTGTGGTCTATGTGTGTGTGCGTGCACACACGTGTGTGTTTGAAAGACACTTCATCCAGATTTAATGCCAATGTCATTTGGAAACTTTTATTACTTCTACATTTTTTCCTCCTAGAATTTTTAAATGTTTCCCACATGAAAACAAAGGACTAATTCTTTAATCCGCTCTACAATGAAATTATCGGGTCACTTCCGTTTTAACTGTGAAATCACTTAAGTGGCAAGTTCTTTATAATTTGGTATTCATATGCTTCCATGGAAATTTCAGTCGTGTCATGAAAAAAAAACCTAAATACAGTCATTTGAATGATTTAGTCTGGTTTGAGTCTGATAAAGTTCATGTATGAAATAGACCTATCTAGTCTAAATTCAGTTTGTGAGACTAATCTTTTGATACATAATCACAAGTCTTAGCAAGGAGCACTACACTAAGGTGGCTAAAGTAACCTAAAACTGTATTTCTACATGTCCATCATAGGTCAGCTGGGGCCTTATACTGAGCAATGTTTTTGTCAGACCAAACTATCAGGGCAGGAGGTGTAACTTTCTCTCAGGAAGGGTCTGTGAATGATGATGGCATTATTAAATGAACTCTACTTTGCTACAATTTCATAAGGAACAAATATTATGTATTTATAAGTAAATACATGGAAGAGTACAAATTATTCATATTTGAGAAGTTTACTCGTTGATCATTAAGAACTCATCTAAGTTATCTATAGGAAATATAGTAAGAATATAGTGTGGATTTACTTGTACCATATAGAAACAAGGTATGTGAAGGGTCTAGATGTATGCATTGGAAATTTTGCAAAGGAAGTAAAAGTTTATAAGTATTATATATGTCAGTGAGACTAAATGTGTACAATGATGGATTTAAATAAAATGGCAATGTAAAAAGTAAATTCCAATTTAAAACGAATGGTTTTGGGGAGCCTGATTGGCTCAGTCAGCTAAGCCTCTGACTTTGGCTCAGGTCATGATTTTGTGGTCCATGAGTTCCAGTCCCATATCAGGCTCTGCGCTGACAGCTTGGAGCTCGGAACCTGCTTCAGATTCTGTGTCTCCCTCTCTCTCTCTCTGCTCCTCCCCCACTTGCACTCTGTCTCTCTCTCTCTCTGTCTCTCAAAAGTAAAGATTAAAAATAATAATAAAATAATAAAACTAATGTTTTTAAAACTTCAAAATGCAATTGACTTTATATCTAATCATTTGTTTTTAATGCAGCAATCAGCAATCTCTAGTCTATAAGGAGGTTGGAAGTTGCCACTCAAATCACAAATAAAAAGCTTAACAGCTGAAAAATGAACAATTCTTCTTAGACTGTGAGAGAAGTGACTGGACAAGATGCCTCCCCCAAAATCAGAGGGACAGACAGGCAGATATAGGGAAGCACAGTCAAAGCAGAACTTCCTAAACTGAAACCACCACAGGACCCGATACTGAGGTAGCAAAACATGAACTATAACTGGTAAACTGCTAGAGGTTTAGTGAGAAGTTTGAGAGATAAAAACTCCAAGGAGATCCAATCACAGGACGGCCCTCACATCTTTGTAAGTTTTACCTTCAGAATTTGGAACAGGTAATCATTGTGTATTTCAGAGAGAAAAAAAAAATCCCCTCATGTTTCTGCTAGGGGGAGGGGAAAAAGAACTATTCTGAAATACCCTTGAGCATTCTGTTTTGTTTGTTTGTTTGTTTTTCTATTTATTTATTTTTTTTTATTTTTTTTTTAATTTTATTTTTTTTATTTTTTCCATAATATTTTATTGTCAAATTGTTTTCCATACAACACCCAGTGCTCTTCCCCTCAAGTGCCCACCACCATCACCACCACCTGTCTTCCCCCC
>NC_043704.1:42082341-42227422 GCF_006229205.1 Suricata suricatta
TCCCATTCACGATTGCACGAAAAACCATCAAATACCTAGGAATAAACCTAACCAAGGATGTAAAAGACCTATATGATGAAAACTATAGAAAACTTATGAAAGAGATCGAAGAAGACACCAAGAAATGGAAAAATATTCCCTGTTCATGGATCGGAAGAATAAACATTGTGAAAATGTCATTACTACCCAAAGCAATCTATACATTCAATGCCATCCCCATCAAAATTGCACCAATATTCTTCTCCAAACTAGAACAAACTATCCTCAAATTCATATGGAACCACAAAAGACCCCGTTTAGCCAAAGTTATATTGAAGAAGAAAACCAAAACGGGAGGCATCACAATCCCAGACTTTAGCCTCTACTACGAGCATTCTGTTTTTAATGAGGCTTGCCTTCAAGGAGACTGGTTTATCAGAGACTAAACTATTGGAGGTTTATAACAGCCCATCTGACCTGAGGAAGGAAAACAGCAAACTTCATCCTGTTCCACCTCAAGGGGGGAGAAATGAGAAGCACTTGTGAAACTCACCATTTAGAGGCATGGGTTCACTAAAAAAACGAATCCTAGGACTAGAGATCACTCCTCCCATGTCTTACCACCACATCACTGAAGGACTGTTTACCACAGTACATTTTACCCACGATATCATGTCTGGCCATCAAGAAAAAAACTACAAGGCACACTAAAAGGCAAGAAGACAGTGTGAAGAGACAGAGAATGCATCAGAATCAATCATGGTAGGGATATGAGAACTATAAGACTGGCAATTTAAAATAATTATGAATATGGTAAGGGCTCTATGGATAAGAGACAGAATGCAAGAACAAATGGGTAATGTAAGCAGAGAGATAGAAATTCTAAGAAAATTCAAAAAGAAGTTTGGAGCTTAAAAACCCTGTAAAAGAAATTTTAAAAAAGAAAAGAAAAGTTTTCATGGGCTCATTAGTAGGTTTAACATGGCTGGAGGAAAAAAAACCTCTCTGAGCTTTAGGATGTGTTGACAGAAACCCCCAAATTGAAAATGCAAATAGAACAGACTAGAAAGAAAAAACCAGAAGAAAATGTTCAAAGATGGGGAACAACTGCTAATGGCGGAACACACATGAAATGGAAATTCCAGAAAGAGATGTTAGAGAGAAAAAAAAACCAGAAGAAATATTTGGGACAATAATGATGAGGAATTCCCCTCTCCCATAATTACTGTCAGCCATGAAACCAGAGTTCCACATAGCTCAGAAAATGCCAGGAAAACTATACCTGGGTATACCCCATTCAAACTGTAGAAGATCAAATATTTATTAAAAAACCTTGAAAGAAGCAAAAAGAAAAAGAAAACTTACTCATAGAGGATCAAAGATAAATGCATCTGGCTTCTCAGAAACCATGCAAGAAAGAAGGTTGACTGAAATGTTTAATGTTTTTAGAAGAAAAAAACCCACCAACCTAGAATTCTGTTTCCTGGGAAATTATCTTTGAAAAGTGAAGGAGGATTAAAGACTTTCTCAACTACACAAAAATGGAAAGAATTGTTCACCAGTAGGCCTGCCTCACAAAAATGTTAAAAGAAATTCTTTAGAGAGAAGAATGATACAGGTCAGAAATTCAGATCGACAAAAAGAAAGGAAGAGAATTGAAAAAGAAGTATGTTTCATGTTTAAATATTTCTAATATATATTTTTTTTAATTTGAGAGAGAGAGAGATTGCAAGCAGGGGAGGGGGAAAAGGGAGAGAGAGAGTCTTAAGCTCCACACTTAGCACGAAGTTTGATGCAGGGCTGGATCCCATGACCATGGGATCATGACCGACTTGAAATTGAACTCGATGCTCAACCAACTGAACCATCCAGGGGTCCCTAATGTTTCTTATTCTTAATTGATCTAACAGAATAGTTTGTTTAAAATAATAATACCAACAAAATATTTTATTATGTATGCTTATGTTTATTCTATGCGTATATATATGTATATGTATATAGGTTTGAGTATGTTTGTATGTAAATGAAATGAATCACAAAGGAAAAGATGGAGGAAATAAGATTTTTTAAAATAAGGTACTCATCCTACCTGTAATGTGCTATAGTGTTATTTGAATGTAGACTTGGATTAATGGTTAATATGCACTGTAAACAATGGGACAACCACTAGAAGTTAAAAAAAAAAACTAGAAAGAAGGGAAAAGAAAGAAAATGGAATCATATAAAATGCTTAATGCAAATAAAGGCAGAAAAAGAGTGAAAGACAAAAATAGGACTAAAGAACAAGGCAACAAATAGAAAATAGAAACAAACATGCTAGATATTAACCCAACTATATCAGATAATCATTTTAACACCAATGGATGGACCAAATGCACCAATTGAAAGACACAAATTGTAAGAGAGTCAAAAACACAAGATCCAGGAATGCCTGGGTGGCTCAGTCTTTAAAGCATCCAACTCTCGATTTCAGCTCATGTCATGATCTGAGAACACTTTTCTTGCTTGGGATTTTCTCTCTCTCCCTCTCTCTCTCTCTGTCCCTCCCCCTCCCCCACTCATGGTCACTCTCTCTCTCAAAATAAATTCAATAAACATTAAAAAAATAAGATCCAACTATATGTTATCTACAGGAAATCCACTTTAAATATAAAGACATATAGATTAAATGTAAATGAGTGGAGAAAAAGATACCATGTTAATACTAATTAAAAGAAAGAAGGAGTAGCTCTATTAAATTAAGAGAAAGCAGACATCATCAGAGATAGTGTAGAGCATGGTATAATGATTAAAGGATTAATTCTCCTAGAAGACATTAACGATCCTTAACAAGTAAGCACTTAACAACAGTGTCAAACTCTGTGAGGCAAAATCTAATAGAACTGCAAGAAGATGCAGATGAATGCACTACCATTGTTAGAGACTTTAACACCCCTCTATCAGAAATGGACATATTCAGGAGACAGAAAATCAGTAAGGGCATAGTTCAACTCAACACCACCATCAATCAACTTGATATAATTGACATCTATAGACTATCTCATCCAACAATGGCAGAATACACATCTTTCCCAAACTCACATGGAATATTCACTGAGATAGAGCACATTCCAGGCCATAAAACTTAAAAATTAAAAAAATAAATATCATACAATGTCTGCTCTTAGACCACAATGAAATTAAACCAGATATCAACTATAGAAAAATAGATAGAAAATCTCAAAATACATAAAGATTAAATAACACACTGTTAAGTGGCACATGAGTCAAAGATATCAAGAGAAATTCAAAAATATTTGAGCTAAGTGTAAATGTAAATACAATTTATCAAAATTTGTGAGGTGTAATGAAAACTGTACTTAGAAATTGATAGCATTGAATGAATATATTAGAAGAGAAAAAAAGATGTAAAATCAATAATCTAAGTCTCCATCTTAGGAAACTAGAAAAAAAGGAGCAAATTAAATACAAAGTCAGCAGAAGAAAAGAAATAATAAAAATTAGAGAAAAACATCAGTGAAATTAATTTCTAAATTGATTTGTAAAAAAAGTCTCTTTTAAAAAGTAATGATCACATATGATCATTTTTTTTTAAAGTTATAGATGTTTCTAAAGTTAAAAAAATAGATTCTCCTTATGTTTAATATAAACATTTGACAATCTAAAATGCTCATTTAAATAACAGATTTAATGTAGAAATACTAATTTAATATCCAAATATGACAGACAAGGGTGTCTCAGTGGCTCAGTTTGTTAAGCATCCAATTCTTGATTTTGGCTCAGGTCATGGTCTTAGGATTGTGGGATTGAGCTCCATGCTGAGTGTGGTGCCTGCGTAAGACTCTCATTCTTTCTCTCTCTCTCTCTCTCTCTCTCTCTCTCTCTCTAATTGTTAATTTGCAAGTTCATCAGGAGCTTCTCAAGTGTAATCTGAACCCGGCTCCCTGACACCATCATACTTGGAGGGCAGAGAAAGACAGATGAAAGAGGCAAACCACTCCAGTTTCATAGGTGGCAAGGAACTCACTTACAGGTTTGTCTTGGGTGACCATAACATGAGTAAATCTCTACATTTACTTGCTAAATCCTAAAAGTTTATACAAGGGACTTACCTGGGTTCATTCCAGACGGTCTCATCACCTTATCATCGTCTCAAGGCTGTACCGTCGGAGCAGCTTCTGAGAGTAGGGAAGGCAAGCAGAATGCCCATTTCAAGGATAGGGGAAGTCTTCAATAGCCCTGGTCCAGCTCTAGGGTCAGTCAATAGTTAGTTAAATTTTCTCAATAACCTCCCCCAACATCACAACACGTATTGGCTTTACCAATCACCATTTTCTTGCCCGCGGGTTTGGGTGTGAAGAATTAGGGCAGAGCCGAGCGGGGAGGACTTTTTTCCTGTTCCATCTGTCACTGGCTCTCATGACTCACTTGGAGATTGAAGGCTCAAGGCCTCATTCACATGCTTAGAGCCTTAATGTTAATTATTAGCCTGTGTTCTTCCATTTTTCTCCATGCTGGTGTCTCTCTATATTCGCAGTCTCCAGGACCTCTTTCTCCAAGAGGTTAGTCCAAACATGTCAACATGGAAGCTCAAAGTAGAATGTACGCAAAAGTGGAAACTACTAGGTCTCTTAATTGAGACTGGCACAATGTCACTGCCACCAAAATTTTATTGGCCTAAAGAAGTCAAAAGCCCAACTCAGAACAGCGTGAAGGGAAAGTAGTCCTCTTGACAGAGAAAGAGGCATGTACGTAGAGGAGGAGAAAGAATTGTCAAGAACCGTTGCATGTGATAGAGATATTATACAGTTGAATTTCAGACTGTCTTTGCTTTACTCCAGGGTCTTCTGACCTTGGACAAGAATAGAACAAGTTGTGCTAGATCTTGATTTAAAGTGTGCTGCTGAAATTGTGAAGCTCCTCTGGTAGCATGTGGCCCTAACTTATCTATATTGTTTAGGAATCTACAGAGAGATAGCTTACACCCAGTTAAACCTATTACACCTGGTTTGGTTTCCATGACCACTGAGGTACAAAAGACTCTGCTGGAAGTTTTTGCCCAAGCTATCCTGAAACCAAGATTCCTCAAACACATCTCCATGGTTCACAATCCAGAGACAAAGTACATCCTGTGTGACCAAGGAAGAAACCTGGAGAGCTGCACCTGGAAGTTTCTGGGGCCCCAGATGCGTGCCTATGTTTTCTCTCTCCTTCTTTACCATATCATTCATTTTTATTAAAGCTTCACATTAGTATACTCAGTGGAGTCTTGTGAGTTCATCAAATATCTAGCCCTGTGTAATTGATTCCACCATTATTTTAGGCAATATATTAAACTCAATCTAAAAATTGAAGCAATATATCCCTTCACTTATAATACACACACAAAAAGTTAATCCCTAGTGAGCCACTTACAATCTAACAATGAATATTTGGTTTAAATCTAAACTTTTCATTTTCTATTAGATGGAACACTCAGAAATACCTGCTTTTTTGGTGAATATTAATTTTACTCCTTCTGATACTGCTACTACTACTACTAATATAATGGCTAATATGTATTGTTCACTATAAGTCCAGCATTTAAATCCATTATGTCATTTATTTGTCATGAAAATATTACGATACAAGCAATATTGTCATTATTTATAAAATTACATATATGTATATATATCATTCTCCAAACACATAAATATTCTAAAAATACATATTTCAATATACCTGTATAGACTAAATATAGTATCTCTTCACTGCACTTTGAGAGTATTTGCATTTATCAGCCAAATAAACTTTGTAAACTTTTTTTAAACCATGTTACCAGCAGGTATTTCTGAAACATGTTTCCTTCTAGATAGCTTATAAAAATAAATTGTTCCTTTAGAACATACTTCTGCAAAATTAATTTTATTTTACCAGGATATATTTTATCCTAAGTATCTTCTTCCACATTTGTCATTATGGAGTCTTCATTAAAATATTAAGTTACCAACAAATTTGAAACCCTAATTTTATGAACACAAGGAAGGGTCCAAACTTCAGGAAAATCAATCTCCCTTTATTACTATATTTTCTTTATCCAAGGGTTTTCCCTCTTTTATAGAGCCCTTAAACTAAAATCTTATCTTCTTTATACTGATTGTAAAGGGAATACTTTTATTATCCCATTTCTCAACATGTTTTGTATTGAATCTGTGAAAAAAATCACTTGGGACTGCAAATTGTTTGCCTCCCCTTGAATTTTCAGGCACTCTGTTATTCATAACCTTGTAGTTATGAGTGTTTCTTCTATGTTCCTGGAAGACATTTGTGTATCTTGGGATTGACAGCAAAAGTCCCAACTCAGAGGAATATCAAGGAAAGCAAATCAGGTCAGACATTATTAACATTACACAGAAAATGCATAAAACTGAGGCTTGAATCCCTCAACGATAAATCTAGATTGATAGAAGGAACTAGAGCTTCTTGGAGAAACAGCTGATTCAGGGACTAGGGCAAGCAATATATAGTATGAGCCCGGAGCACCTTGTAGTGTTATAAAAGAAGGAAGTTTTCCAAGCACACACATATTGGTGAGGGTATGTCAAATGGACACAGGAGCCAACTGAAAGTGCTCGTAATGGCGAAAGCTGGAATGATGTGAACAACTAAATACATAAATAGGAACATGATTAAGCAAACGATGAACATGTACATAAATGGAGAAGAGACAAATCTCACAGAAGAATTCCAAATACCTTATGTAGATACTCCATGCTCAAGGACATTGAGCATAGCTCCCCACTTTTTAAATATGGACTATGCCAAAGTGACATCTTTCAAAAAAAATATGAATGGAAATTTGGAATGCAGGGTGATGGATAATTTTATCGTAGAACAATCTGACAAACACTACCTTAGTTAAGTGGCAAAAGTTAAAATTCATAAGGTTAAGTTATAGGTCATGCTGTTAATATGTACCTTTCATAAAATATGATAAAAATGAATTTTGTCTTCAGTGTCCTGCTCCCTAATCCTATATCTCAATCTAAACATGAAGAAAATGTCACATAAATCTCAATAGAAGGCCATTTTATGAAATATCTGATCAATACTCCTCAAAACTATCAATGTCATGAAAATCAAGGAAAGTCTAAAAAATTCTCACAGCCATGAGGCTTCTAAGACATAATGATATGTAAACATCTATTATCCTGGATGATATCATGAAACGCGAAAGAAAATTAGGTAAAAACTAAGAAAATCTGAATAAAATATGGACTTTAGCTAATCACAATCCATCAATACTGGTTTGTTAGCTGTAAAATATATACCATACTAATGTAAGATATTAATAATAGGGGAAACCTGATATAGACTATGAGAAATCTATACTATTTTTACAATTCTTCTATAAATTTAAAAATATTCTAAAAATTTAGGTTTATTAAAAAACCAAAACTCCAGGGACACCTGTATGGCTGAGTTGGTTGAGTGTCCAACTTCAACTCAGGTCACATTCTCATGGTTCATGACTTCAAGCCTTGCATCAGGCTCTGTGGTGACTGCTCAGAGCCTAAAGCCTACTTTGGATTCTATATCTTGCTCTGTCTGCTCCTCCCTTGCTCACACTCTCTCTCTCTAAAATGGATAAACATTAAAAACAAAAAAGCATAAAAGCAAAATTCCAATACTGATTGAATTGCCTGAACAGGGAAGAAATAAATATACGTTCCTAAAGTTAGACTAAACAATGAATAAATAAAATAATGGTAACATTAATGCAAAATTAAGAAGATCTAAAAATATCTAATTATCTATGTGACTAAAAATATGGACACATTTCAAGTGTTATTATAGTCCATGTCTTTGTGAAAGTTACAATTCAAAACTTTACCAATACTAACTGAGCTAAGGTCAATAAATTTATAAAGAATTGTACTGTGGACATTACAAAAGAAGGGTTATTTCAAAAGGACCTAGAAGCTATGGAAAAGTGCCTTTTACCAGATGCACTTGAAAAAAAAGTTAAAAATAGCATTAATGACTTGAGAAAAAATTTTCAAGGTTTTAAGGTTAAAAACAAGGAGTAAATAAAAATTCTTAAGTCTATAGTAACATTTATAAAGAGAGTGATAAAAAAAGGTAAAAAGGAGGGAAGACATTGGAAGTAAAGTAAATCATATTATATTAACTGTGAAGCAACAAAAGAAAACTTGTAAATTAAATACAGAAAAACAATAAAACCATTAAGTGAAAATTATTAAAACTCTAAGGGTATGTTGGTAGACAAAATAATAATGAAAAATGTTAAAATCAAGTATAAATGTATAATACAATATATAGAAAGACAATAAGACCACATGACTTAAATAGAAAAGCAATAATTAGTAAAATATGGAAAAATAGAAAAATATCTAGAAAAATATTCATAAAAATAGGTCATATGTTCTGTCCTAAAAACACAAAAATCATTAAAAAATTGGAAACCCCACATTCGATGATCATGCACAATAAAAATTAACAAAAAAATACAAACAAGAAGCTTACAATTATTTTGAAATTTCAAAATAATTTTTCATAAGATTACTGAATCATGATGAAATTTTAAAAGCTAAGATAAGTGAAAATAACAAGCTGTGAAGTCTCACACATTCAGTTTTGGCAAAAGTTATATTTAGAGGTTAATTGATAGCATTAACATACCATAATTATTAAGAATTAAAATTAATTGGGTGCCTGGGGGGCTCAGTCAGTTAAGCAACTAACTCTTGATTTAGGCTCAGGTTATGATATCCCATTTAGCCCTGTGTCAGGCTCTGATTGGATTCCACTCAGTGCAGAGCCTGATTGGATTCTCTCTCTGTTTCTTTCTCTTTCTCTGCCACACCTTAGCTTGACTCACACATGCTCTCACTTTCTCAAAATAAATAAACTTTAAAAATTAAATAGTTTTAGTTTAATAATCTGAAAAATAATAAGTAAAATGAAATAACCCACTAAAGTGTATTAAAAAAACATAAAAACAAAAGCAAATAATATATTTTAAATGCTCAATTTCACAACTGCAAGATCATGACCTGAGCCAAAATCAAGAATCAGACATTTAATCAACTGAGCTGCCCAGGTGCCCCATGTTCTTTTTTTAAAAAAAACAAAATAATTAAAATAGGTATCATTATGCCAAACTTAAAAAATTTATAAAACATACATGCAACATTTTTAAGTTGTAAGAACATAATTTATAAAACTTTATGCTCTAAAATGCCCTGAATAAAAGCAAAATTATATGGATAAAGTAAAAATTAGCAACGTTCAATTTCTTGTCAATAAAGTAGAAAATATGAGCAGTAGGCAGAGATATAAAAAATTATCAAAGTATTAAGAAAAGATATTCCCGATATGTTACTTTATGTTTGAATTTTTTATAAGTATTCAAGAAAAAAATTAATTACTAAATTAAAATTAGGGAAGGTTTTTGAAATTATCTCATGGAATCTATTTGAACTGAGGGTTTATACATACAAATATAGTACAATATTTCAATATCTATTATAAATATTTTTGGCAAAATCCAAAAAACATTCCATGTAGTAATAAATGATCTTCTATCCATAAGCAAAGATTATTTTTATTTGGAAATTAATATACAACAAATTTTAAGTCAAAAAGAAAAATGATCTGATCATGCTAAATAAAAAATAAAAATTATATGATTATCTCATTGGATGCCTATAATTAGTCACAAATATAAGTCACAAGATTTGCTTGAAGTAGAAGTATTTTTTTAAGCATTAGGGTAAATGAATACTCTTAAATCTCTCTGAAATCCATAGTCTATATCATTTTTATTATTTATCTCCATAATAAACCAAGATGCATGCATTTAACATTATTTAACATGATTCTGTTAATTTTGATGAATGAATTAAATCTCCAAATAGATATAAGGAGTATGAATATTGGAAGAATGTAGAAAAAGTTACCAATGTTTGCAGATATAATACATTTTGATAAGGTTTGGTTTTTAAAACATCATCGCAAACTTAGTATCTACAAAATTTAACTCTTGGCACACATTCTAAGTGTTTTTCTACATCTTTTACATTTAGGAAAATGATACCAAGTACAGCCACTAGTTCAAACCATAAACCAAGGAGGAATTTTGATTCCTTAATTTCCCTTATCAAGTCATCCAAGGCATAAGTATTTGGAGACCTACCAGCACTTTCTTCAACTTTCACTTGGCTACTATGATAATTTCCAAATTGCTCTACACACTTGTACCCTAAAATTTTTCCTTTACGTAGAAGCTTTAGTGATTTTTCCTGTGGAATTTCTAATTCACTTTTTTTATAGTTCACAAACAGTGTTATGTTCGTTTCAGTGTACAACATAGTGATTCATCGACTCTATACATCATTACTCAGTGCTCACCACGATAAGTGTACTCTGAATCCCCTTCACCTATTTCACTCACCATCACACACCTTCCCTCTGATAAACTTTATTTTAAACGTGTAGTTCTAGTGATTTTTAAGTCAGTTATAAGTCACTCACTTAACACTTTCCATTGTATTTATAAGTACATATAGGGGCACATGGGTGGCTCCGTCGGTTGAGCGTCTGACTCTTGATTTTGGTTCAGGGCATGATCCCGGAGTTGTGGGATCGAGCCCTGGCTAGCGCTCCATGTTCAGCACAGAGCCTGCTTAAGATTCGCTCCTTCTCCCTCTGCCCCTCTTCCCTCACCTGTTCTCTAAAAGCAAAACAAAACAAAACATTTCACTGGATATGGACTCTTAGAGGAACCCCATAAATTTGAGTTATTCTCTAACACAAAAATATGAGTCTATTAATAAGCATTGAACTACGTTAAGTATACAAAAAAATTTTTATATAACGATAACTATCAAAATGACATTATAAAAAAGATTTTGTGTTCTAAGAAAAATGCAATTAGGGGAAAGTATTCTTAAATTCATAAGACATATATAAAAATATAAATCTGAAAAATAAGAGTACTTTAAAATATAAACAAAAATAAAGATATAAAAATTATTTAATTCTTGCCTGATTTCAGATTACAAAAGACTTTTTTTCAATGAGTGAGAGAGTGATAATGAGGGGGGAGAAACAGAGAGAGAGGGAGAGGGAGAGAGAATCTTATGCAGGATCCACACTCTCAGTGCAGAGCCCTATGTGGGGCTCAATTCCACAAACTGTGAGATCATGACATGAGCCAAAAGCAACATTTAGATGTTTAACTGACGGAGCCACCCAACTGTCCCAGATTATAAAAGACTTTTAAACAACATATTATTGAATGATTGCATATAGCAGCATATATTGATATAACTATTTTTAAAGTAACATTTTGAAATATTCTAAAGCCTTAAAATTGACTAACTTTTGACTCAGTGACTCCATTTTATTTTTTTAATTTTATTAATGTTTATCTATATTTGTGAGAGAAAGAGAAACAGCATGAGCAGGGTAGGAGCAGAGAGAGAGGGAGACACAAAATTTGAAGCAGGCTCCAAGCTCTGAGCTGTCCTCACAGAGCCTGATGTGGGGCTTAAACTCACCAACCATGAGATTGTGACCTGAGCTGAAGTCAGACATTTAACTGACTGAGCCACTCAGGTGCCCCTCAGTGAATCAATTTTAAAATACTGGTATTTGCCTTTAGAAAATAATTTTTAGTAAATCTGAAAAAAGGTTTATACCTTCTCTTGATAAAATTTTACTAATATGTAATAATATAAACACTATAATAAATATGCAAATAATGAGGTAAAAAAAATCACAGTATCAAGAAGAAAGCTAAATAGAAAATTGTACTGTCAGTAGGGTTATATGGATCTGTTAACCTTCTATATTTGAAAATTAAAGGCAATACCAACAACTCAATAATTATTTTCTGCTGGAATTGTTGAAGTTTTTCTAATTGTGCTTATCTAATACATGTTAAATTTACTATTTATTATGCTCATATAAGTAAGATAAGCAATCTTAAAATCATCAGTATGATCCAATAACATAGATTCATGAATACAACATAGAATATTGTAAAAATTATTTAACTGACTTGCTCTAAAAAACAGAAAATTTAAATAAAAGTAAAAACCAAGTTGAACAAATTGAAGAAAAAAAATATTATTCTAATTAGAAAAATTCCATTGGCCTTTCTTTTTCCCTCACATAAAATAGAAAACTATGATGTCAAAATTTGGGGGAATAAAACTACAAATGTTTCAAAAGTACAAAATAGTAAACACATTTTTATTCTCCAAATCATACTCCAAAGAGCGAAAAAGAATGAAGAAGTAGATACTGATAACTAAAAAGGAAATAATCCACACTGGCATTATTCCAGTATCTTGATTGAAAATACTTTTCAGGACAAACATATAGTGATAATCAGTTAGTAAGGAAATGTGTTTTCTGAGAATTTTTTTATAACATGCTAAATACACAAGCTGAGGAATTAGTATGTATATAAATGAGGCAGTTTGAATAAGTTTCACTTGTGAAAGATCATGCACGTAGATGGATAGATGGGTGGATGGATGGATGGACAGATGGATGGAAGAAAGAAAGGAAGGAGGAAGGGACAGAAGGAAAAAACGAGGGAGGGAAGGAGGTAAGGAAAGAATGAAGGAAGGAAGAAAGCAAAGAAAAATGGGTGGATATAAGGAAGGATTGATGGATGGAAGGAAATATAGATATTATGGATAAAAAAATTATCAATTGACATGAAAACCACCCAGGATTTCTTTTGAGAATACGATGTATAACAATTCTCTTACAAGCCACAAAAAAAAAAAAAAAAAAATCAAGTAAAATGCCATCAATAAACAATATATTTTATGAGTTAAATATAGCAAAGATAAGGGTTGCAAACTCAAAAATAGAAAGGAAATTACACTTTTTTCTTAAGGGGTGTGTTATAAATTTTTTTCTTTAAAAAAACCAACTTAGGGGCTCCTAGGTGGCTCAGGTCATGATCTCAGGTTTGTGGGTTTGAGCTGTGTTTGTTGGGCTCTGTGCTTACAGCTCGAAGCCTGGAGCCTACTTCAGATTCTGTGTCTCCCTCTCTCTCTGCCCTTCCCCATTCGTGACCTGTCTCTCCCTCTCTCTCAAGAATAAACATTAAAAAAAAAACCTTAAAAAATAAAATTAAAATAATAAAACACCAACTTGAAGAAATCAAAAAAATACAACACCAACTTAGTTTTGCAAATTGCAGTGTACATAATAATGCTAATGCAATAAGAAGTCCTATAGAAATTTTACATAGAAAATGTGAGAAAATGCAATTAGAGCCAAATAGTAAAAGTGATAATAATATGAGGTTGTACTAATAAGAATACATGAAAGCAGGCTTGTACACCTGACTATAATTATATCACTAACACCTAAGGAAATGAAAGTTGATTAATGAGAAACAGATGCTAATTTTGAAGCCTCCAAATTCAAATATGTTAAAAATGTGAAGAAGTGGTATGTAAATGAAGTATGGAATGTATCATATACCATAAATTATTTAAAAATTTTAAAAATCAAGATCTTTAAAAATAGTGCAAAATATGACATAGATAGGAAAATGGATTGAAGCTAACATAAAATAAAATGTGGGAGATTTTATTTTTAGTATTTGAATGCTATTTAATAATGATGATCAAAACTAACAATTTCATAGATTCAAAAAATGCTAATGTTTTGTTATGTCAGTTTCACTAATTACATATTTGTTCAAAAATTAATCTGAATCTGAGTTCATAAGCAGAAGCTTATGTAAAATATAAAATCAGCATTATTTAGAAACAGCATATCCTGCATGTGACTGAAGCAAGAAGCCACATCATCATTGATAGAAAAAAAAAACATGTCATAGTAATTCAACATTCGTAAGGTGAGAAGTCCCATTTGGATTGAAGAAGACTTTATCAGCCAATTTTCTTGATTTCTTAATCACTCAAGAAAGCTGCTTTCTTAAAATTTCAGTGGAGGCAAAGTCCCTCCACTTCTCCAAGATGTGAAGGTAGATGACACTGACCTACTTTTCACCCATCTGCAATTAAGATGTGACTCTGCATCACCTAATTTATTACATTATGCAGATGAGCTTTCAGAATGCTAACAAGGCTGGTTTACTCCTTGAGCACCTGCGCTACAATTTTGTTTTTTGTATCAGGAATGGAAGGTCTCATCCTTCAGCGGACCAATAGTATTGAAGAAAAACAATCACATTCTAATAATCCAGGAAAATCTCTGAAATTATGTCAGTAGGGAAGTTTGACTCCCTATGATAGGAAATGTTTCATCATAATTGAGTCAATTAAGAGGAAAAGTAGTATTGAAAATTTGTTCAATTCATCTAATGCCTTGAATGGTCAACACCTATTAAAGAGCCAGAGAATCTCCTTCAAATCAAGGTCCCTACTTTCCTGGAGGCAATAAAATGCACGACACACAAGCAGTGATGAATTTCTGAGGCTCCTAGAGAACACCAAGTCCTTGCAGTCTTTTCACATTTTGACCTTTAAAACATTAGCTCTGCATTTATATCAATTTTCTTGAGAGCTTAGTGAGGTTATTAAAAATTTTTTAAGTACTTAATATAAGACTAAAATAATAAAATTATTTCCTTGGGAGACAAGTCTAACGACAGCCAGGGAGACTAAATCCATTAAGAATCTTTCATCCCACTTAATGTTATTTTCATTTATTTTTTATTTTTTTAATTTTTTTACTTATGTTATTTTTAAAAAGCATGCTATTTACTTGGAAGAAATATTATTTTCAGTAAAATAAAAATAATTGCTTTATCAATAAAAATAGTTGGTTTATCCATTTCTTTGGCTATTTGACTTTTAATATACCTTTGCCTACAGCAGTAGTATAGATCAAGGGCTTAAAAAATTGAATAAAAATACAACACACCAACCCAGTCCATTTCTAGAAAGGCAATAAAATATAAAAGGAAGTATAGATTTTCTTTTTTTCCCAGCATAATAAAAGTAGTGCCACACTTATCTGACTGGTTTCTAAAATAGCAGGAATGGTTCTAAATGAATTCTCACTTTCAAAACAAGGAAAGGGGATTTTGAGAAATTAAATGTATCATAAACAAAGTAGAAGAATAAAAGTCCTCAATTCCAACTGCTATACTAAACAAAACCTTAAATAATTTTAAGTATTATAGAATACTGTCAGAACTGAATGCAAGCATCAAGAGATTCTGTAGTATATCTTAAGAAAATGTAAACTCTATTTGGTCTGGATATCAGAGCACAGTTAATTTTAGATGTCTATACTTACTTTGCCTGAGTAATTTTCTATTTTGCCAGAAACACACACACAGATAACTGAAGTAAATGCAATTAAATAAGACCTTGATGGTTTTGTGTTTGATCAATTTTCCTCTTGCAAATGACTTAGGAAATGCTTATTTTAAATATGTTATGTTTTCTCCAACAAAAGTAGAAATATTTCTTTCTAATGATTGAAATTAGTGATTTAGGCAAAACAAAATACAGCTAGTGCTCACTGACGGCGTGTTGACAATGCCGAAACAGAAAAATGCACACATTGACCAATCACACTGATACAAGTCAGATATCTCAGTGTTACCTTAACCAAATAATGAGGTTCTACATGGTAGCCAAAGCGCAGTGAAATACGGAATTCCTCCAGGGATTAATTAAAATTAACTTCATGCACATAAAAACTAGGTTTTAGGAAATAAAGTTGCTGAATCGAAGGTGATGGGAAATGCCCTTTGTTGCACACAGAGTGTAAAACACTGAAAAGAGCATAGACCCCAAGGGTGCACATCCATAGAACTAGGAATAGAGGGACTTGATGAGAATCGGGGATTGGTTTCAGCTTTTCTAAGGAAAGTTGAGCCTTGGAAAGCTTCTATAAAACCTTTTTGCTTTATTTTTCAATTAATATATATATTAAAGTAGTGTCATATTCCTGTGGCAACTTAAGGCTCAATATTAAAGGTACTTCATTGATTATTGAACTTACTCTGTTCTTGGCCAACTTGAATTCAGGTTTTCATTTTCAGCTCCATCATAAATGTTATTGTGCTCATGGCTTAATTCAGTACAATAGACAACATGTCCCCTTTTTTGTCTCCTCAGCTTGAATAAGTTTACACGAATTTCCTCTGACAATAGGCTCTTGACCTCCCTTTTGCTAGAGCATTCACTTTAGAAAACTTGCAATTGTAAATTTTTTTCTCTACCTCTTTTTTTCCAGATTCCTGCCAGTTTTACCATCCAGAATATCTTTCACAAGGACCTGAAAAGCATTCCTTTTAAATATAATGATCAAATGAAATGAAAAGGAAAGCGTCAGGAAATACAGGGCCCTGTGTCCAAATCGCTGTGGGAGGGAGGAACCTAGCATCTTCAAACCACCATGGCCTAATCACACAGATTGTCCTCCAGTATGTTTCCACGGGCTCAGTGCTTAAAACTCTCCTGTGGTCAAATCTATTTTTCCTGCCATTTCCAGAGTTGGGTTCAATCTATAGTTCCTATTCGAATAATGTTGACCCTGATTTTATTCAAGAAGTCTCAGCGCAATTTTTCTTTGGCAAAATGCATGCTTGTTAAACAAATGAATGAAACTAGTTGGACTAAGAAGGGCTAAAGTAGGTGCTGCTAGCTTTTATTGATTAGAAATAAGAGTGATTTGGTCTAGAGACCTCTCCAGGGAATAAAACCCCAGATTTCTGCTAAGGTGGGAATAGAAAAGACTTGCCTACCAAGCTGAGTCAAGAAGGGCATAGGGAGCTCTGAGTACTATTTAAAATGATACACAGGGGCGCCTGGGTGGCTCAGTCGGTTGGGCCTCCAGCTTCGGCTCAGGTCAGATCTCACATTCGTGGGTTCCAGCCCCGCGTCGGGCTCTGTGCTAACGGCTAGCTCAGAGCCTGGAGCCTGCTTCCGGTTCTGTGTCTCCCTCTCTCTGACCCTCCCCCTCTCATGCTCTGTCTCTCTCTGTATCAAAAATAAATAAATAAATGATACACAATTGTTCTTTCTGTTTTTATCTCTACATTCACACCCACTTTTGGAAATATTACTAATTCTTAAATATTTGGGATCTTCTCCATAATAACTAGATTGCTTTTTTTAAATAATAGTTTATTGTCCAATTGATTTCCATATAACACCCAGTGCTTCTCCCCACAAGTGCCCCCCACCATGACCATCACCCCCTCCCCTCCCTCCCCCTCCCTCTTCAGTCCACAATTCGTTTTCAGTATTCAATAGTCTCTCATGATTTGTGTCCCTCACTCTTTTTTTTTTAAGTGTTTACTTAAATTCCAGTTAGTTAACATGCAGTGTAATATTAATTTCAGGGGCACAATATTGTGATTCAACACCTCCATACATCACCTGGTGCTCATTAACAAGTACACCTCTTAATCCCCATCACCTATTTCACCCATTTCCCCCACCCATCTTCTCCCTGGTAACCATCAGCTTGTTCTCTATGGCTAATTGTCTCTATGGTTAAGAGTACCTGGGGGGAAAAACAGAGAGAGGCAAATCATAAAACAGACTGTTAACGACAGAGAACAAACTAGCGGTTGCTGGAGAGGAGATCGACAGGAGATGGGTTAAATGGGTGATGGGGATTAAGGAGGGCACTTGCTGTGATGAGCACGGATGTTACATACAGGTGATGAATCACTAAAGTTTGCTCCTGAAACTAATATTACACTATATCTTAACTAAGTGGAATTTCAATAAAGACTTTAAAGAAAAAGAAAAGTATATCTAAACTAATTAAGTAAATGATAAATTAAAAAGTTAAAATATATATAAATCTGAGTCCTCAGAGAGAATACCAAAATCTATGTATATTCACAGATTTTGCAGATCTAACTGTACTAAAAGACTTTTTTAGGGTAAAAACCCACACAGGTTTGTGGGAGGGTATGGGGGGGGGGGCTTCTATGAATAAGGATGCATACAAAATTAAGATATGCTCCACTCTTTATCTCCAAATGTCTGCATGCCATTTTAAATCCAATTTTGGACCAGACTGAGAAATCATGGAATGGCTGTGCAGTGGTATTGGGAAAGTTTATATCATAATTTATGAAATATGCTAAGAAATGTTCAAAACTATAAAACACAGACAAGAATATGTGTGGTTTGAGTGGTGCTTTCAGGAAACAATCTTTTAAAGAGTCTAAAGCTTAGATATAGTTTCCTTCAATAAAATACTGAACTAATTAGTGCCGTGAAGCTCAGATACAGAAAAAACATCTGCCATCACATCTTGCATGAACATCTATAGAAATTAGATACTGGTATCTTTCTACTTGATTTCCTTGTTTTATAAATAAAACTAGCTGTTTTAAAAATGATTATGCTTTATCGAGTCTTTCGTATTCCACATGGTTTTTGCCATCCACACTTTATAAAATTTTCTTCTTTCTGGTTGATTTTTAAATTACATATAGTACATTAATAAAATAGCAACGGGTCCATGAAAATATAATGGCTGGAAAATTTCAGAACTGATACAAAACATGAATCTTCAGATTCGGGGAGTTCAAAGAATCTCAGTTAGAATAAATAAAAAGAAATCTCCAACTCTATTCATGAAAATGATATGTTTATTACCAAACACAAAAGGAAGATCTTGAAAGTAGCCAGAGGGGGAAACGAACACATGATTTGCAAAGAAGCAACATAAGACTTATTTGTCTAAAGCAATGAAGACAAAAGATGGGAAAACTGTATCTTGAGTGTGCCGAGAACAAATTACTATCCACATAGAAGATATTCTCATGGAAACTTCCTTTTAAAACCAAGGATAAAAAAGACATTTTCAGAAAAAAAAAAAAAAAAAGAAAGTTAGCAACAATAATCCCTCACTAAGAAAAATTCTAAAGGATGTCCTTAAAACAGAGGGAAAATCACCAGGAAGGAAGGTCTGAGCTATTTAAAAAAATGAAAAGGAAACTGGTAAACCTCTGGGTAAATGCAGGCAAAATAAGGTGTATTTGACAATATTTCAATTATAGAAAGTTCTCCACATTGGGAGGAAACTCATCTTGGTTGTATTGTTCCAAAGAAAAGAAAGGAAACTGATTAATGGTAAGATTCATTTAAACTTTGTTAAAATCATTATGCACATTAAAATTTGTATTTTCTAAATTAAGTCAAATATGATATACAATATCCAAACTAGCAGTGGAAAAATCTTGAAATAAGAAAAAAATAATAATGCAATGAATCCAAAATAAGGCAAAGAAGGAAAAGATATACAAAATGTAGCACAAGAGGAAAGCATAACATAAAATAGTAGGCATGAATATTTTAGTAATTATGGTAAATATAAATGAGTTATAAATTCAATTAAAATACAGGATAGAAAACTGTATTTGGTAAATCAGAAATATGTTCATTACCTGAAACATGTTTACAATGTAAAGTTACAAAAAGCCTTTTTAATATGTGAGAAAAAATATATAATATGTTATAACCAAAAAGATGATATAAATATCTTACAAAAAACAAATACCATACCAAATTGTCTTTGTTAAAAGTAAACTCACTGTAATTACTTACTAGAAAGTGAAGATCAAATAAAATGCATTCCTCTGTCACACCATAAAAGTTCTTAATGGATTAAGGATCTAAGTATAAGAAATCAAAAGCCCTGAGGTGGCTGGATGGCTCAGTTCATTGGGTGTCTGACTCTTGATTTTGGCTCAGGTCATGATCTCATGGTTGGTGACTTCGAGCCCCATATTGGGCTCAACACTGATAAGGTGGAGCCTGCGTAGAAATCTCATTCTGCATCTCTCTGTCTCAAAATAAATAAATAAAACTTTAAAAAAGAAAAGCAGAAGCATTAATCTTTCTAACCAATACATATGGAAACTCCGGGGTATAGGAAGATTTTCTACACAAAAATTACAAGTCAAAAGGGAAAGATTTATGAATTTGAATATAAAACTATGACTTTTTGTTAATCAAAGAATGCCATAAAATGTGAAAATATCTGGAAAATGAGAAAATATTTGCAATACATAAAACAAAGGAATAAGAATCATATATTTGTATATTTTAATACTTCTAACTATCTAACTCTTTCTATAGAAAGAGGCAGAAAAAATCAAAAGGGGAATAATAAATTTAATAGGCATATCATACAAAAAAATAATGTACAGTAAACATGCCAAAAAGTACTCAAATTCAGTAGAAACAAAGGGAAAGTAAAATGACTGAGATACAATTTTATTCTACCATACTAACAAAATTGAAGTCAATATGAAATATTTTCAAGGGAGAAATACAATTTATTCACTGTTTATAGTGAGAGAATCTTGGTAAACTAAATATATATGTAATAAACGAAAAATATATTTGACCACTGATAAAAAAGTTCTACACTAAGATGTAATCAACCATAAAAATTTAGCTACTCTAAGCTATATTTGAAAAATCACAGAATTGTTAATATAAAAACTCTAGAACTAAAATAAAATAAAAATAATATACACTAATACAAAAATATCCACCTATTGTAAAAGGATGGATAAATAGAAACAGTAAAAACATTTCATGCTCTCAGACAATTACAGCTATTATGAACACTGAAAACCAAAGTTCATTAGTAGAATGAAAGATGCAAAGATGTCAATAGTTCAATTAAGAATTAAGAAAATCTGGGTGCCTATGTGGCTCAGTCGGTTAAGTATCCAACTCTTGATTTTAGTTCAGGTCATGATCATACAATCATGGGGTCCTGCCCTACATCAGGCTCTGCAATGAGCATGAAGTCTGCTGGAGATTCTTTCTCTCTCCGTCTGTCCCTCTCCCCTGCTTCTCTCTCTCTCTCTCTCTCTCTCTCTCTCTCTCAAACTAAAATAAAATTTAAAAAAAGAATTAAGAAAACCTGTAAGTTCTCAAATCATCCTCAAAAGATGACTATGTTCTAGATGTTTTGGGTAAAAGCCAAGCCTGTAACTAGGGCTGTAAGTATTAATTAATGAGGGGGAAATGTGATTTTTGAACTCAACAGGTTTCAAATGTTAATTTTTACAGCGATGAATCTGTTTACGGAGATAATGCTCATGTCGATCTATGCCTCCATACTTGTGAATATATATTGTAAAATCTAAATTTGTCTTAATGGGACATAGCAAACTTTTTCCTTAATAAACTTGCTAAAGGTACAATGTATTGAAAAAAACTTCAAAACTAAAAATTAGCCATTTTATATGCATCTTTCAAAAGAGACCAGTATTTAAAAAAAATTTTAATGTTTATTTATTTTTGAGAGACAGAGACAGAGCATGAGCAGGGAAGAGAGAGAGAGGGGAACACAGAATCTAAAGCAGTTTCCAGGCTCTGAGCTGTCAGCACAGAGCCTGATGCAGGACTCAAACCCCAAACCCATGAAATCAAGACCTGAGACAAAGTCAGCCACTTACCCAACTGAATAACCTAGGCACCCTAAGAAATTTCAGTATTGTATCAAAATGTAAACATTTCAGATTTGTTAGGAAATATCTATCAACAGTTTACATATGTTCAGTTGTTGGTGACCATAACTTTAACTTCTTATCTGTTAATTCATTCTCGTTGGCAGTAGAAATCAGATCTATTAAGTTTATGATACTCAATATATTATTCCTCCTCATCAAGCTACTATTTAATTATACTTATTCTTGTCCACAATTGTTTTCTATATATTTGTATGTAAGTATCAATGTGGAAAGTATGTAATGTTAATTAGCAATGAACTTGCAACTTAATTAGATAAAAGATATATTAACTATATAATGATGTTTGTCACCAATTCTGTAGTTAATTGTACTGATATAAGAGAATCATCATCCATGCCTCAAAACTAGAACTTCAGAAAGAAAGTGATGTAATATGATATGAATTCTTAATAAGTCTGGCCAAAGTGTTAATCAGGAATTAGAGAGGGATAAAAAAGACATGAGGAGAAGAACAAATATGACACAATTAGAAGAGACCCACCTTTGTAAAAGCAGTATATGCATGAAGACTAGGGAGATGTACAAAGTAGAATCAACAAGATTTGAAAAATATGTGAAAAGTATAAGAGAAGAGAAAGCTGTCAAAGATAACCCAAAGCTTTCTAATTTGAAACTGGGTGAAAAAGAAAACTTATAACATACCAAAGGAGTAAATATGCATTGCGTTTGGCTGGGGGAGGATAAGAAAAATTATGAATTTATTTTTGGACACATTTGAACTTAAGATAGCATAGTATTCTTTAAATTGACATGCCTAGTAGATAATCAGATATTGGACAACACAATGCAGACTAGTAATTGGCACCAGAAATACAAATTTTAATGGGATCTGAAGCCTCAGAGTTAAATTTGCTTGTGTCAGTAGACAAAACATTGATGGGAGCTAATAAAAGAGTGTGTCAAAGACAGAGTCATAAAAACAAATGACAAAATTTGAGAAGCAGACCAAAGAAAATAATATATAAAAATATAGGTTAAAGGGGAGCCTAGGTGGCTGAGTCAGTTAAGCCTCCAACTTCGGCTCAGGTTATGATTTCACAGTGGTGAATTTGAGACCCACGTGGGGCTCTGTGCTGACAGCTCACAGCCTGGAGTCTGCTTGAGATTCTGTATCTCCCCGTCTATGCCACTCTCCTGTTTGCACTCTGTCTCTCTCTGTCTTCCAAAAATGAAAAAACATTTAAAAACTTTGTTTAATATAAGTTAAAGAAAAGCATTATGCCAACTCTGGCCCAGGTTATGATCTTAAGGTTTGTGGGTTTGAGTTCCATGTCAGCCTCTGTGCTGACAGCTCAGAGCCTGAAGCCTGCTACGAATTCTGTGTCTCCTCTCTCTGTCTCTCTCTTGCTCATGCTCTGACTCTCTCTCTCAAAAATACACATTAAAAAATAAGTCATAAAAAAAAGAAAAACTTTATGCCATTAAGGCAGAGGCAAGTTTCACGGGCACAGCAAATGGAACATTTGGAAGAGATTAACCAAAAATTATCAAGCATGACATAGTAAGATTACCTAATAAATAAAGTTAAGATTTCACAAGAAAAGGAAATCATAGGAGGCTAATATAGTCAAAAATGGCTTCATAAAAACCTAAAACATGTCTTGAACTTTAAAAATTGTATAGATAATAGCCAGGTACAAAAACATAAAGAAGAGGACATATTTGATGACATAAACAATACCTGACAAAGAACAGGAGTGGAAGGAAGCATGGTTCTTGTAACATAGGCAATAGTAGAGGTTTTCCCTTTGTGAAAGTATTGGATAAGTATGGGCTAGCTTGAAAGAAATCCTATGACTGGGAAAGGAAGTTTATCATTAGCATCATTTGAGAGAAAAGAAGTTAATGGAGCTTTTGTGTAGGGAAACAACGTATAAAACTGGCATTTAATCATGGATTTTGCAGAAGTAATGAATGGATCTAACTGAATTAAAAAAGCAAACTAGGGAACTACTCTTAGGAACCAGGAATGAGTGGTAATGAATTTGACAAGGATGGTTGTGGGGGGTGGGGTGGGGAGGGAAGGAGTGAGCTCCAGAAATGGAAACATTTCAAAATAAAAAGTAAATGGACTTAGCGCCCGATCTTTATGCCCCAAATGTTAAATGAAAAGAAAGAAAGAAGTCAAAGATGACTCCAAGATTTAATCCTTAAGTGACTGGGAACTTAATAGGGAGAGGAGATCTGATAAAAAGCACTAATTTATCATGAGAAGTATATGTTTGTTTTGGTGTCTGTTAAACTCATTGTGATGGAATCCATCCAAGACAATATGTTCATTGAACAACTGTGAAGGAGCTGGACCTTGAGTAAATGGACTTATGTCATTAGAAATATAAATATGTGATAACTGATGATAGCTCACTGTAATTTTTAGAGCTATTTGATCATTTTATGTATTTTAACTGTTTCAAAAATAATATCAGGTATATAAATAAAAACATGATATATTCCAGGGAATGTTTATTCTCTGTGTTGGTCATTTAATCTTTGCAACAAAACTTCAATCTAGATCTTACTGTTATTAACTGAATTGTAAACTTGAGACCATCGTGAGACACCGTGAGGCACTGTGAGAAGTTAAGCAATTTGCCCAAGTTCATATAACTACAGACAGAGGAGGATTAAATGAGATTCTCTGAATCCAGAGTCTGAACAGTACCCTTGTACAATAGTTTCCACAGGTGCTAAGAATAAATAGGCTCCGAATATTCATAGAATAGAAGGTAGTTGATGCTGCTAAAATTGAAGGACTGAATAATTTATTTCAAAGTTATCTGGAAACACCATGAGATAAAATCTGTAAGAGGATTGGCAAATGATGTAATGTAAAAATTGACTTTCTTCTTCCAAGAAAAGAGAAACACTTCATTTACTCACCGTATATTCATTAAAGAAAGCATATCTCAAGCATTACATAAGTGTGTAAATACTATCTATGTTGATGCAGATTGAATTTTTATAAATTTTAGTGACCTCTTTCTATGTCTTAAAAGACTAAAACGATTGTTTTAACTTTGTACTGAGCTGTATGCAAATTCTCCAGTTACTGATTTCAAATTATTCTTTTTAAACTATACATCATCTGGAAATCTTGAATACAATAATTTGCCTTGCATAAACAATGGTTATTATTACAAGACAATACAACTAACAATAAAGTTGCATAGTAACAGTAGATATTTGAAACGAGAACAATGAATTTTCTTAAGATAAACTTTTCAATACACTTCTACAATTCTGAAAGCAACTATGGGGCATGATCTATAATTATGTGTTATAGAAAATGCATAAAAGATAAGCTTCAGAGACAAATATAAAGTAATATTAAAACTTCTTCTTTGTTCTAATTTGGAACAATGCTACCACAAATTTAATCCAAAATAAAATTTACTTTAAAACAGTCAGGGTCACATACAAACTAATATTAAAACACAAATAGATTACACACACATACACATACCCACCATAAAAAATGGCATCAACTATTTATGATTTTTTTCTTTTATGGGCAAAGTTCAACTACCAACACTTCTTTCTTTATTCCACTGTGGAAATATAAGACTCATTTCAAATGCATTAGCAATTCTCAAAAACATATATTACCAAATTCTAAAAAAAAAAAGACATATTATATTATACCTAGTATTGAATTTCAACTAGGCTTTTGTAAGCAAATCATATACTTTATTTCCTAAGATATCTCTAATAAATTACAGTTGAATACATAGTAAATACCCTATAAAAATAAAGATCTTTAGGGACGCCTGTGTGGCTCCCCTGAGTGGTTAAGCCCCGGACTCTTAATTTCGGCTCAGGTCATGATCTCACAGTTTCATGAGTTTAAGCCTTTCACTGAGCCCGGAGTCTGCTTGAGCTTCTCTCTCTCTCTCTCTCTCTCTCTCTCTCTCTCTCTCTGCCCAAACTCCACTTGTGCTCTCTTTCAAAATAAATTAACTTTTAAAAATAAATAAAGATCTTTATTTCTTAGATTAGCAGGAATATGTCCATAAGAATTAGCAAAAAACAAACAAACAAACAAAGATTAGATTCAGTTAGAAATGTAAATAAACTTCTAGCCTTTGTAAATTTAACAGGTCAGGATATTTGGCAGAAAGGTGCATGCTGCGTACTGAAACCACTTTATTACTGCCTAGCATAACCACTCCTGCTTATTCTTGATTAAAATAGAGACTGTAAAACGTTAAACACACACCTGTACGAGAAGTAGCCATCATCTCACCTTTACTGGATTTAACATTGACTACGTGCTGTTGGTCTTATCTCTCAGGAACTTTTGACCCTGATCCTGGAATGTAGGGCAGATTAAAAAAAGAAAACACAAAATCCACTGTTAGGCAATTATAATTTTTTTTCATCCTAGAATCTCACTGAGGCTTCTAGATTAAAAATAATAGGCTTACCAAAATTATTTCTGCAAAATTTGAGGTATTTCAGTTTCTCTTGTCTACTCCTATACTAGTAATATAGAAATATTTGGATCATTATATGTTTTCTTGGGTTAAGCAACAGGGCATTATGCAGTGTTTAATTAATAATTAATCTTTATAGAAAGGTTACTAGTTCAAGGTGAAAGAACTAACCAGGAAACTGAATTCTGTCATAACTATAAAGCATCTTTGCCCACCTTATGTAGACTGTCACTATGTCCTGCCAAGTCCACCTCCTAAATATCAACATGAAAAACTTTTGTTCCTTACTCCCAACTACCTACTAATCTGTATAACACACTCCTCTAATTGAGACCTTCAGCAATTTTTACTTACAATAATTTTATTTTAAAAGTAATTTTTACCAATATATTTATTTGAGCTAATTATGCTTATTATTAAATATAATGTCTAAAACAAAAATATGAAAACCTCTTCATCTAATTCTCCCAAAGATATAACCAGTTTCATAAGCCTTATAGACATTTTCAATATAAGCTAAATACATATATATATGCATTCAAATTCTACAAATCTTACCTTATTCGTTTTCTATTATATGTATTACATTTATGCATGAATGAGTGCACATGTACAATCTAATTAATATCAGATTGCAATTTTATTGTGGTCTTTGGATAAATCTTTGTATTTAATTGAGTACTACAGTGTTATAAAATGGATTTAAAAACAAAGCAATATCAATAATGATAAAGACTTCTGAAACTTCATACAAAAGTTTTGAGAGGACAACTTTTTTAGTAGAGTTTTTTAAACTTTTTTAGCTTATTTTTTGAGAGAGAGAGGAAAGTGGAAACAGTGGGAGAGCTGAGAGAGAGGGAGAGAGAGAATCCCAAGAAGTTTCCACTCTGCCAGTGCAGAGCCAATGTGGGTGCAGTTGGGCCAGATGTGGTGTAACGGCTCCATTCTCCACTAGGTGGTGCTGCTTAGCGCATCAGTGTGGTGCGCATGTGCATGCTCATACGTGCGTACGCAGGAGAGGTGGAAATGGCTTCACCCAGCTCCCCAGTCTCTGACACAGGAACTTCACACTCTCAGTGACCCACAATCAAGCACCAATCAAACACTCCTCCTTTATCTCAGGCTTCTGTCCACTCTTCATCTCTACCTTATCCATGTCCAAGCTGTCTGCCTGGCAGGTGGTACCTCCCTCCAGAGTTTTATATCATATGGGGTTGTGTTTCAGAGACCCCCATGGATTGGACCTGTGCTGACTCTCCAGGGGAGGTGCCATTTTGCCCCAAAAAATGTTTGTGTGATCACACAGTAGCAGAAGTTTAGAGATTATGTCAAATCACAACACATACCCAGCACCAGGTTTCATCACATTCTAGAGTCTTTGTCCCAATACCAGCAAACGTGCTCCTCTCTGGGGTCCACTGGGACCTTTGCCTGTGGGGAGGCTGAATGGCCTCTACCTAATGCTCTCCATGCAGGAGAATTGTTTCTCCCCATGTGGCACACAGATCCCCTCAGATCTCACAGCCTGCTCCTGGGGATTCACCCTATTTCCTCACCAGAGCAACCCCAGGCACTGGGCTCCAGAACTTCAGATCTGCACTCCACTGTTATAGAATCCTGGTGGTATTGAAACCCTCTTCCTTCTCCTCATCGATAGTTTTGAGGAACAGATTTCTTGTTCAGTCCCCAGTGAGGTTTTCACTCTTTCTCTCTCTCTCTCTCCACCTACTTTCAGGGGAGTGCTTTTCTTGCACATTCCTGGTGTGCTGCACTCTCCCCCTTCCCCTTTCTCTGCTCTGTCTCAAAAAAAATAAAATAAAAACCCTCCTCCCTACCCTCCAAGGCTTTTCTCTCCCTTGGTTCACCTCTCTGTACTGTGTACCTGCCGAGTTCTGTGGTTCTCAAGTGAGGTAGATTGTGGTATTAATCCTCAGATCACTTTCCTAGGTGCTCAAAATGGCTTGGTGCTGATCTAGCAGCATTTCAGGATGAGGCAAGCTCAAGGTCTCCATGCTGCTCCAGGATCTTAACTCCAATAACCTTGATGTACGTATCTTAATTAAGAAATACTTGATTGCTAAAAAATACTAACATCATCTCAGCTTTCAGTGACTTATAATCATTTTGGTGGTGGAGAGTCCTTCTTTGATATTGATGTCTGCTGAATGATCAGGGAGGTGGTTGCTGAAAGTTGGGGTGGCTGTGGCAATTTCTTAAAATAAGAAAACAACAACTTCGATTTCCTCTCCCTTTTACAAACGATTTCTTTGTAACATGTGCTGCTGTTTGATAGCATTTCACCCAGAGTAAAGCCTTCAAATGTGGAATCAGTCTTCTTCAATCCTACCACTGCTTCATCAACTAAGCATATATAAGATTTCAAATCAAATCCTTTGCTGTTATTTCTATGATCTTTACAACACCTTAATCAGGAATAGATTCTATCTCAAGAAACTACTTTATTTGCTCATCCATAAGAAGCAAATTCTCATCTGTTGAAGTTTTATCTTGAGGTTGCAGCATTTCAGTGACACATTCAGGCTCCCCTTGTAATTTAATTCTCTTGCTGTTTCCACAGCATTTGCAGCTACTTCCTCTGCTGAAGCCTTGAACCCTTGAAAGTCATCCATGAGGGCTGGAATGAACTTCTTCGAAACTCCTGTGAATGTTGCTATTTTTACCTCTTTTCATGAATCGTAGACGTTTTTAATGGATTTTAGAATGGTGAATCCTTTCCAGAGGGTTTTCAGTTTATTTTTCCCAGATCCATACGGGGAATCTGTATGGCAGCGATAGCTTTACAAAATATATTTTTTAAATAATGAGACTTGAAAGTCAAAATGATTCCTGTATCCATGGATTGCAGAATAGATGTTGTGTTGTGTTGGCAGGCATGAAAAACAACATTCGTCTTACTGGCCACCTCTATCATAGCTCTTGGAGGACCAGGTGCATTGTCAATAAGCAGTTACATTTTGAAAAAAATCTTTCCTTCTGAGGAGTAGGTCTCAACAGTGAATTTGAAATATTCAGCAAGCCATGTTGTAAACAGATGTGCTGTGACCCAGCCTTTATTTCCATTTACAGAACACAAGTGGAGTAGAGTTAACATAATTCTTGAGGGTCCTACGATTTTGGGAATGGTAAATGAGCAATGACTTCAACTGTAAGTCACCAGCTGCATTAGCCTCTAACAAGAGAATCAGTTTGTCCTTTGGAGCTTTGAAACTGGCCATTGACTTCCCTTCTCTAGCTACAGAGCATCTTCTTCTAAGAGAAGGCAGGGCTGTTTACATTGAAAGTCTGTTGCTTAGTGTAGCCATCTTCATGAATTATCATAGCTAGATTTTCTCAATAACTTGCCACAGCTTCTACATCAGCACTTGCTGCTTCCCTTTGCACTTTTACGTTGTGGAAAACTCTTCTTTACTCAAGCCTCAGGAACCAGCCTCTGCTGGCTTCAAACTTCTGCAGCTTTCTCATCAATTTCAACACCACAGACTGAAGAGTTGGGGCCTTGCCCTGGATTAGGCTTTGGTTTGAAAAAATGTGGCTGCTTTGATCCAGCCAATGACTAAAACGTTCTCCATATCGGCAACAGGATTGTTTGCTTTCTTATCATTCATGTTTTCACTGGAGGAGCTGTTTTAATTTCTTTCAAGAACTTTTCCTTTGCATTCACAACTTGGCTCACTGGTACAAAAGTTTTAGCTTTTGGACTATTTCAGTGTTCAACATGCTTTCCTCACTAAGCTTAATTATGTCTAGCACTTGTAACTCTTTCTTTCACTTGAACACTTGGAGGTCATTGTAGAGTTATTAATAGGCTTAATTTTAATATCATGTCTCTGAGAATAAAGAGGCCTAAGGAGAAGGATAGAAATGAGGTAACAGCCAGTCGGTGAAGTAATTTAAACACACACATTTATTGATGGAGTATGCCATTTCATATGGGCATGATTTGTGTTGCCCCAAAATAATTAGAATAATTACATCAAATCACCATAGCAAATACAGTAGTCAAGAAAAAGTCTGAAATATTGCTAGAAATACCAAAATGTGACACAGAGACACAAAGGGAACAAACGCTGTTGAAAAAACTTAAACCAAATAGATTTATTCAATTCAGCATTGAGACAAAACTTCAATTCATAAAAAATGAAGTTCCTGTAATGTGCAATAAAACAAAGTATGCCTGGAAGTGTGTCTCTACAAAGCACTTCCAAGTCTTTACAAAGTCACAGTGACCTCAGTAGTCCTACTTACTTACCAAATAATTTCTTCCCTTCCGTGGCTGTTGTCTGGAAAAAGTTTCCCTTTCTATTGTTTCAATTTCCTCACCCTACTTTTGTTTAGTTGTATCTAGGCAAAGTTCTTCCCTACTCAACTCAAAAAAAGCTTTGAAGAATAATTAAAGAGATTTTCCAAATTCTCCAAATATGTTCCACATCATTTCTTTTATTTGTCTTCTTGTTTGATATAATGCTACCTTAACCTGGTTCTCCTGGTCCCTTTACCATCAGATGTGTTTACTTAACTTCCTTCTGTACTCAACAATTTAGCCTTTTTTCTTCTATTTTCTCCCTTTAAACATTACTTTTTGTAGATTCATCAATCCTATGACATTAGATACCCACATTCTACACCAAGTGTTCAAATGTACATTCTACTTTCATTCAGAGTTCCCATCACTCATTTCTAATCACTTGCTTGCTGAATATTTCAGCTTGGATATCTTATCACCAAAGAAAACAGAGCTTATGTTTAAATATTTAAATATCATTGTTTTATTCATACCCTCTTCCTCCATCCCAACTTCCTTTCATCTCTCACTGCCTGTACAATAAAGTCTAACTTCCTTAGCTTATCGTTTTCAAGTAAACTTCCATCCTTATTGCAACTTTTATCTCTATACCATTCTTTCCTTATTCATCATTTCAGTAGTTAAGCTTCAATTTAACTTGGGCACCCACTGAGTGCCCTCAAGATTTTTTGTGATTTTCTTTGTCTTTTCTGTATACTATTTCAATGACTCATAATTTTCTCCCAATTCATGACCTATCTTCTAAAGCTTGCTCATTCTCAAACAACACCTTAAGTCTCCAAATCAGTGCCTCTATTATTCTATCAAACTCAGTTTATATCTCTAGTATCATTTATAATCATCTTTAATTACAAAATTTATATGTGTTTATTTATGAATGTATGTATTAACATATATTAATTTATATATATAATCTAAGTATTGGAAGACCAGAAAGACCAGTATAATGTAAGCTTTCCTTTACCTTGGTATGCATTTGTTGAAGTTAATTCCCCAGTGGTCTCTCATTATTATGAATGTCTTTTGACCAGAAGTCCCCTAAATTGGCAACGGAGTGTGTCACGTTTCTGTATAATTTCCTCTCCTTAGATGTAAGGGAAAGCTTAGACTTATTTCTAGCAAAGAAATGAGAACCTGAACTCTGCCAATGAACAAATGGGCCTGGAAGAAGACCCTGAGATCCAGAAAAGAACTCAACCTTGTTGACACCTTGAATTCAGTTTATGAGACTTTGAGCAAAAGACTTTCTTACCAAGCCTAGGCTCTTGACCCATGGGAACTATGAGATTATAAATATGTTTTATTTCACTAAGTATGTGGTAAATTATTGCATAACAATAGAAAACTAGCATAGATCTTGATAGATTTTGTTCTGAATGATCTTTTCCAGAATGATTATTTGGCAAGTGGCCCTAGAGTATTAGACCTCTCCCCACAAACTTGAAGGCAGGGTTGTTTACTAACTAGCATAAAGAATGTCTCCTCCTAGAGCAAAAGGCAGGCAGATTTGCTTACTGATCATAATAAAAGATGCAGCGTCCCTAATCGTAAGGCCCTCAGCTGTAGTGTAATGCAAAACCACTACCTAACTTCATCTACCTGGCCCCCTTCATGTCCCTCCACGGGAACTGGAGTATGAAGGGAACAAACTCATACATGAAGATCCTTCTCCTTGCTGTGTTGTAAGTATAAAGACTTAGGCTAAGAACAGGAGTCTCATACCCTCTGCCATTATTCATGAAATTGGCAGGCTGACTTACTAGTTTGCACATATGGTAAAATCTCAGAACCTTCACAATTCTTGACAACCTCTTTCTTATTCACCTTTGTATTTCCAAAATCTAATATAAGGCCTAGCATAATACCTAATGTATAGCAGGAGATCAGCATAAAAAATTTTAAGTAATAAATTAACTAATGAATCCAATACAACTACTATAATCTGAAAGAACTTTTCTTCATAAAACATTATGTCCTTTACAATCTGTGTAATTAACTTAAAACCAATTTTCTGTAATGTCCTTATTAATAAATTTTAAATAAGTAAATTTTACGTTTAATTTTTTATTCCCCAATAGATCATATGCTTGTTGAGAACAAGGATTTTTTCTATTCTTTATATCTCTAATAGAGGATACAGAATATAGCATTTAATAGATTGTAAATATGTAATAAATGTATCCATTGATTTACTAAATTTAATTTTAAATGCATTCACACACAATTTCAGAAGCAGATTTTTTCCACTTCATTTGCTCCTAATCTGCCAACTAATCTGCAACTTTAATATAATGAATAAAACTCAATCATTAACTATTTGAACAATACTCAATCGTTTTAGTATAAAGACTTCTGGTAGTAAGTGATTTCTTTGGAAATATTTGGATTACCAATTCTTGGTATTTTCTATCTTTATTTCAAGAGTTCATGTCATTAACATTCTCACACTTTACCTATAACATACAGATCTAGGGTGCTATGTTCTCAAGAAGGCTAATCTGACAATGTTATATGTTAGAATAAATTATAGAAAATTATTTTTCTCCTTTTGGATAGCATTTTATATGTGTCAAATGACATTCACATTAATTATCTAATCACTAGGTAGGACAGATAATGTGCTATGAATGAGGAAACTAAAACATATGATTTGCCTATATCACACATAAACACACACATCAATGGAAAACTACTAATAAAATGGGGTGCCTAGGTGGCTCAGTCGGTTAAGCATCTTGGTTTTGGCTCACGTCATGATCTTCCAGTTTTGTTCAAGCTCCACATCAGGCTCTGCCCTAGCAGCACTGAACCTCCTTGGGATTCTCTCTCTCACCCTCACTTTCTGCCCCTCCCCCAATCATGCTGTCTCTGTCTCTCTCAAAATAAATAAATAAACTTAAAAAAAGAAAGAAAGACTACTACTTAAAGGTAAGTCCCTTACATCAAAGCTCAGAGAATCTTTAGGTATGTTTTCAATTTTAGAAGTCACAGGAGGAAAAAGAAAAAAAAAAGAACTCACAGAAATCTTAACTGTAAAGTTAGAGAAATATATACTTTGGGCTTAAAATATAAAGCCTCCAATCTCTTTAGTTGATCAAAATAAACTCTCTTGGATTTGGTAATGGTCTTGGTATTTTCTATCTTTATTTCAAGAGTTCAGTTTAATTTGGAATCTCCTGAGATGAAGCCGAGAAGGAAAATTTGATTCAGTATGCACCTGTCCCTAAAGAGAATTCTCATCAGGTAAGAGACAGCCTAAGTAGAGCAATTTATCTAATTTGAAAGTTTCCTCCAATAAGTGCCTTTGTCATCTTACACCTGATGCTTACAATTCAAAGTGACAGTTACAGCAGCAAGTCGAAGCTACTAGAAAAATGAAAACTGGGACACCTCTACCCTAACACCCCAACACTCTCATCCCAAAAGTATCCAGTGTTAAACATCAGGAGTCATTTGAATCCCCTGAAATTTTGTGTCTGTGTTTATTTTGTGTGATGAGCATATTTTTTCTAGGGAAAGTTTACACAGGTTTGATCAGCTCTCGTGGCCTGTGGGAAAGGAATTGAGGAGATTAGAAGCATGCACTGGCTCTCCTAGAGTCTAGATTCATAGGTGACTAAATTTAAGGGCATTTTGAAATTTTAGTGAATAATTACCATTTTTGTTTTAAAACAGTGCTTAGTTTGTTACATCATTTCTTGTTTAGGAAAACTGTATTACAAATCAAGTTTATTTACTCAATAAGAGAGTGTCTATTTACCAATCCTCTCTTATAATTGTACACTAGACCTTATCAGTAATAACTAGACCATCTCCAAACTCTTGATTTCAAGCATCTAATTCTTTCACTCATCATCTGAGCACACCAACTACACTGCCCCCGTTCTAAAAACTCTTCAATTCTTCTAGATCTCCAATGCACATATTCACTCTCCATCTCTCATCTCATGTTCTCATTCTCCTTCTTAACCAAATTCCATGGCCCATTATTATAACCATTTCTGTGCATATACCTACAACTTCTTTGCTCATTTTTCTTATAATGTGTGTTGACCTCACCAAAGCCACACCCTTAAGGAAGTTAAAACTAAAGATGATTGTATCAAGCATGAACTATTTATAAGCTCTCTCAAGCCCATACTTCCACTTGCGCATGATCTGGTTATCCATCACCTCTCACCTAATTTAAGGATTTGTTCTTGAAATGTTCAGTTTCTCTCCTGCATCGTGGTTTTCCATATTTAATAGGCAATTCTTATAACTATATAGACATGCTTTAAAGTACAATTGGGGATTTTTTAGTAGAGATATACTTAGGATAAGGTGGAAGAAGGGACGAGCACATTTGTAAAGGATATTTTCAATAAAGCAGTTTTAGTAGTGTATCACAGAATATCAGCTGGGTAAGAAGGGACACAAAGGAGAAGCGTGTGCAGTGAAAAGGTGATGAAATCATTGTATCCCTAATCTTGATGAAAGCTGAAAAATTATTGGCTACTTTGAAAATGTAGATGAGGGGTGTCTGGGTGGCCCAGTAGGCTAAGTCTATGACTTTGACTCAGGTCATAATCTGACAGTTTGTGAGTTCTGAGTGCTGCATCTGGCTCTGTGCTGACAGCTCAGATCCTGGAGCCTGCTTTGGATTCTGGGTCTCCCTCCCTCTCTCTCTATCCCTCCACAGCTTGCACTCTCTCTCAAAAATGAATAAAAACGTTTTTTAAAATTAAAAAAGAAAAATATGTAGATGAGTTTGGGCCACCTGGGTGACTTGGTTAATTAAGCATCTGATTCTTGATTTTGCCTCAGGTCAGAATCTCACAGTTCCTGAGACTGAGCCTTGAGTCAGACTCTGCACTAATAGTGTGGAACTTGCTTAAGATTCTCTCTCTCCCTTCTCTTTATCTGCCTCTCTCTCTCTTTCTTTTTCTCTCTCTCTACCTCTCTTTCTCAGAATAAATAGTAAACATTTTTTAAAATGTGTATGACCTGGAAGTTGGTAACCAGAAAGTAAAAGGACTAAAATTGAGATATGAGCTGAGGTATAATCATTATTAATGGGAAGAACTTGAGTTTATCCATGAGCGTGCTGAAAAAATGAAATGATAAAAAAAAAGTGGTTGAGGGGCTCAGACTATTGTTGGGTAATTAACATGGCTATAGAAGACACTAAAAGTTAAGGCAAGAGTCATGATGGAAAGCAAAGCAATGATCTAGGTGTTAAAGCCTTGCATGAATGGGCTGTGAGGGTAGGAACTAACATGGAGATAAGCAGATGGCATCACAAGAATAGTTTAGTCTAGCGGTTTAGTCTGATAGCATGCACTTCAAAGAAATTGAGACAATGTGGGAGAGAAACAAAAAAATGGAAGCACAAAGGACACCATCTACTCATAGGACCTGAAGTCACAAATGAGAGAGAGACAGAGAGAAACTTCTCCACTTGACAAAACTATAGGAGAAGTATGTCCTTAGTGAACTATTGCATTTCCAGATGAACAAGAAATAGAGGGTGTATTCAGAAGTAGGTTGACAATGTCAGGGTTACTGGTCCTCCACAGATCTCAAGAGGCTCTGGGCCATGAAATCCTTGGTGTGTCTATTAAAATGAGCTATTCTAAGTAGTTATTAAAATTATTCCTCATTTATATTCACCAGCCCCAGGAATAGAGTCTAGTCTATTTAGTGCCTTCAGAAACCATTTAATAATTTTACCTGATTAAAAATATTTACATTTGAATCTCAGCCAAGAGAGTGAATCAGAACTCCTTCATTTGTATGATGACACACTTATAGGGAAAATAGAGCTGCGCTATGTGTACAATTGAATTTATTCTTTATAGATTCAAAACGAGGTGATTAAATTTTTACCCAATCTTACTAACAAGTCCAAAATATCATGATCAAAAATATAGTAAAAGTTTTACAGACTTGCTTGTCTTGAATTATTTATTACTAGTCACAATGATAAAACTGAATCAAAAAACAAGTTTTTCATTGTCATACTCAAAAGAGAATCTACTTGGCATTTTGTCCACCAAACATCTGTTTATAATTGGTACTAAAAACTAGGAATCAAAAGTATATATTCAAGGAAATATGTAATTCCCAATTTACATTCTTTTTACGTCAGTGAAGTCGTTTGTGAGATTGGTTAATGTCAGAAAGTGCCTGGTGAATAAAGACCTGAAATAGGCGGGGCCGTTGCACTCTGGGAGCCTCAGGCCGTCTTCCTGCAATAGTGCGCTTCTGTCAAAAGACTTTAAGTATAAGGTTCAGCTGGTCAAGCTGCCTTTTGATAATTTTATAGTTGAAGAAAATTAAATCTTGACACTAAACAGAAAAAATATTCTTAACTTCCTTTTATTGGAAAAAGAAAAAAACAAAGCCTATTAATTTTCGGGTTTTTTTAGGGACGTTGTCTGTAGCCAATGTCAATTTATGGTTTATCTACAGAATAAGCATATAAAAGTGATAAGAGTAAGAATACTTAATAATTGCATAGTAATAATAGAAAAGTGTATTAGTATATTCTCTGAAGAAGGCATTATTATCTCCTCTTTTTTGCACTTGAAGATAAATAAGGTTAATGAAATTATTTGTTCAAAACCTTAATAGCAAATAAAACACTTCTGATGCCATGCTTTATCATCTCATGAGAACTTAATGTTTGTGTGCCTCACCCTAGGATGTTTTTTAAAACCATTTATTTAAAATCTAATATGGGGGGCACCTGGGTGGCTCAGTTGCTTAAGTGTCTGACTTCAGCTCAGGTTATGAGCTCAAACTCATGGTCCATGAGTTTGAGCCCCACATCCGGCTCTGTGCTGACGGCTCAGAGTCTGGAGTCTGCTTCGGATTCTGTGTCTCCCTCTCTCTCTGCCCCTCACCCATTCATGCTTGCTCTCTCTCTGTCTCAAAAATGAATAAGTGTTAAAAAAATTTTTAAATAAAATTAAATACTAATATGGTACTTGAAAATAAGAGGTTAAATATTATAGATTAAAACATGATCCAAAAAAAGTAAAAAAAAAAAAAACCCCACATTACACGAAAGTGTTTGTGAAGAATGAGAGAAGCTTGAAGAATGCATGACTGAGAAAACAAATTATTCAGTTTGAAAGATATGCAGAGAGAACTGGGATTTAAAATGATTTACTGGCTCTTTCCATGATTTGGCTCTTGTTGACAGTGCTGCTATGAACATTGGGGTGCATGTGCTCCTATGCATCAGCACTTCTGTATCCCTTGGGTAAATCCCTAGCAGTGCTATTGCTGGGTCATAGGGGAATTCTATTGATAGTTTTTATAGGAACCTCCACACTGTTTTCCAGAGGGGCTGCACCAGTTTACATTCCCACCAACAGTGTAAGAGGGTGCCTGTTTCTCCACATCCTTGCCAGCATCTATAGTCTCTTGATTTGTTCATTTTAGCCACTCTAACTGGTGTGAGGTGGTATCTCAGTGTGGTTTTGATTTGTGTTTCCAGAGCCTAAATGTCCATCTCCCAATGAATGGATCAAGATGTGGTATACATATATAATGGAGTACTACATGGCAATGAGAAAGAATGAAATCTGGCCATTTGTAGCAAAGTGGATGGACCTCAAGGGTGTCATGCTAAGCGAAATAAGTCAGGCAGAGAAGGATAGATACCATATGTTTGCACTCATAGGTCTAACAGGAGAACAGGAGAAACCTAATGGAGGACCAGGGGCAGGGGAAGAGGGAAAGAGAGTTGGGGAGAGAGAGGGACCCAAAACTTGAGAGACTATTGAATACTGAAAACGAACTGAGGGTTGAAGGAGAAGGGGGAGGGGGAAAAGAGGTGGTGGTGATGGAGGAGGGTGCTTGTGGGGAAGAGCACTGGGGGTTATATGTAAACCAGTTTGACAATAAACTATTTATTAAACAAAATCCAGAATCTCAAAAAAAAATTCATGATTACCAAAAATGGGGGGGAAATCCAAAACATAAAGTATTTAAATAAATCAACACTGGTTTATAAATAAGTAAATAAATAATAAAATGATTTAGTGGGATAAAGAAATTGTTTAGTGGAATAATCTGGAAAAAAACATAAAGAATAGCACAAGGAAACCAAAAGCTTTTTTATTTTGTCAGATTTTATTTTTGTGTAAAATTAAAGATACACTATGCTCCCCACCTTGCATGAGGGCTGACTTCTATTTGCGATGTCCAGAAAGGACCTTCTGACTTCCGACATTCAGCTCTGGAAGAACAATCCGAAAACTAATAACTGGACTTCTGCGTTTTTGACTGGTCATTTCATGTTTTTAATGGATTTAGTTGGAATACAGCCAAGTAATTTCCAAATGACAAGTTATTTCCCTAGAAGAGAAATAATTTATTCTGAGGACAGGGCCTGGCAACTATGACTCTTAAGAGTAAAACCATTTTTCTTTTTTAAAATTGTCTTTCAAAATGAGTTTTAGGGTTGAGAGGTTACTTTTCAGATTTTTTAAAAGTAAGGCAAGTAGAAAAATCAAATAGTTTATGTTGCTGATTATAAAAAATGTAAATACATAGCTATCTTTCCTAGATTCCGTTGAAACTAATTAATGTATAGAATTAATATAATGTATAAAAATTATTAATGTATAGAAAACTTATTATAAAATTATGTACCTAGCTTGATATTAAAAGAAATTTATATTTTAAAAGACATATACATCTAAAAGTGTCAGACTTTGGATTAATTCATTGACAATAAAATCTGTAGCAACTTGAATTATGGAAGACATAATGTTCAAATTACTGTTGAATAAGTATACTATAAAAATAGAGAGGATCCTTTCAAATTATAAAGCATTGTTCAGGTAGATGCTATGACTACTATAATCAATTATTCAGAAAAACCACAGTTCAATTTAAGAAACAAGCAAACAAGCATAAGAAAAAAAAAGAGAGAGAGAGGCAAACCAAGAAACAGACTCTAGAGAACAAACTGAGGGTTACCAGAACATGGGTTTAATAGGTAATGGAGATTAAAGAACGTACTCGTGATGAGCACTGGGTGTTGTATGTAAGTGTTGAATCACTAAATTGTACATCTGAAACTATTGTTACACTGCAAGTTAACTAACTGGAATTTAAATAAAAATTTAAAAATAAATAAATAAACATGTGTCGTTGATTATTGGGGGTAAAAAAAAGACCATGGTTCACTTACATTTATTTTTCATTCTTAGTATTTGAGAGTATAATAATTTTTCCAGTTTATTTTATTGATCTAAGGTTGACATTTCCCAAAGGTATATTTTACATAATAATTTCTATTTTATTATTTAAGATTTATAGTAGAAATATAATAGTTTGACACCTCCTAAGTCTCACTGTCCAGGTAAACTCTTTAACAAATGTCTATTTGAGTGATTTGTGGTTTTGCTACCACAAATCTGTATATGAGATACTAGTAAAGTATGATATTCTGTGCTGAAAAGATGCCAATAGTTCAGAAATATTTGTTTTGCCTTCTCAACAATTACTTATAATGAATTAACCTAATATAAGATTTAATGCAAACAAGTAATTGATTGATGATTTTTTAAACCAGTTAAGTTACTACACATTCAAGTTGGGACAGTGCTTTTTGTTTGTTTGTTGTTGTTTTTTTATGACCTACCATCTTTAGTTTGTATCATAGTCTCTAAAATATATAACTAGACTTTTGGACCACTATTTAGAAAACAGGTAGAAAGCTGTTTAACATTTGCCTTCGTGAAGTGATGCTTTTATCTATTTAATCTTTTTCTTATACAAGAGACAGCAAGGAAGTTCATGTATGCATAACATTTTCAGAAACTGCTTCAGAAGATACAATATAACTGCTTTGCACAGAGAAGCATGTACTGAATCATTTGTTTTGTTGTTGCCTGAAAGCCAGTTTTACTTCTTCCCTGCAAAACTGATAGATCCCAAATAACTTCAATCATCTTTTTTGAAGTTGGTCAGAGTTCTGTGCTGAATTAAATTCTCCTGGGAAAGATCAAACAAACAAACAAAAAAACACCACAATGATTTCTAGAAATGTTTTGTTCTGTTATGTGCTCAGTATCTCAAATTCTATTAAATGTTTGATACAAAGATACTTCTGAAAAGTTTGCCAATTTACATATTTATTATATAGTTACTCAGACCAAGTTTTCATTAAAATCTTTAGGAGTCCCAAACTTTGAAGATTATTAGTATTTTGACTCTAATTGTTCTGCCATTTAGACAGTAAACCACAGTCTCTGATCATCTTTGACATATTGCCAACTAGTATGTACTCTGTAAATTACTTCAATATGTTCACTTAAAATATTCATTTAACTGGAAATGTCATAACAAGACAATGCATAATGCTATGCAATGTGAAAAAGAGCTTTTTTTCTTTACTATTTATTCATAGTCACTAATTCACATTACTGGGTTGTACAATCATATGGGTTGACAAAATGTATAGCTCTTCTTGTAGTTCCCTTCATTGTGAATCTTGACCTATTGTATCAATAATTCATTTAAGTAGAAGTAACAAATATTTTCTCACTTTATTGTAATGCTCCTTTTTTTGAGTGGGGTGGGACCGTAGGTTAATAAATACAAGAAACAATCTAAATGGAAAGATTAACTTAATAGTAATGTTTTCTAGGTATTAGATCTTCCTGTTCTGTTGGATAGGAAGTAAACATTAAAGGAAAATGAACACTCAAAAATACTATTTCATCACTCTGTTTGAACCCTAGAGGTACTAATGGTAATAAACCAAAGGAAAAAGAGATGGAATCAAAGTGTGCAAGTGACTGTAGTATATTTGATGTCACTTTGTTCTTTGGAGACTCTGCTTATTGTCAGAGAAAGCAAATTCTTTCAAAGCAGGAACGTTGAGTTTTGATATTTTGTGATATTGTTTTAATAGAGAGTCTTTTAACAAAGTATTCAAGACTTTCAAACTATTGAAGTTGCTTTAAAAAGCAATAGGGTTTATCCTGGGGCCAACAGGTAAAAATCTATAAAGACAGGCTAAAAAAGACTAAGTGCTCTCTTGGGAAGAACATAATTAAGAAAGATTTCACTGAAATACACAGAACTGAACATGATAGAAATAATGTCAAGCAGACTATTTTCCACTTAAAGAAGATAACAAGATGAGGGTTCAGGAATGGGACTAGGGGAAAAAGGAAATTCAAGGCAGATGTCAGGAAGTACTTTTTCATAAAATGGTCACAAGTACTTGGGAAAGAAGTCTAAATAGAAAAACTAAAGGTATAGTGAAATCATTGGTTGTAGGTGTTGTAGAAACTTTAATACACATTTTAAATGTGGAATATAAGATAAGAAAATGCATAATTATTTCTATAGGTTGACATGTTTATTTTTAATTTCAATTAAACATACCTGAATTAAATAGTCATTCAAATCAAACTAATTATAAATTATTAAAAAGCAAAAGAAAGAAAGGTAGTACTAGTTTTACTAAGTCAACTCTTTGACCTACTACCTAACTCAACAAAGAGATTCTGGAATTGATGCTGTCCTTTTGTTCTGGGAGGTTATGACACCACCTCTCATCAGGCACCAGTGTTCTACCTCTGCATTTTCTTAAATATAATCACTTTATTTAAAGTCATAGAATCATATACTTTTGAGAACTGACAGCATCACAAAGATCACTATCTTTGATTCTTTAAATTTTATAGAAATTAAATGAATACATATTAAGCTGCAGAGTCAGTGCCCAAAATCAGAACTTCCAACACCTCCTCATAATTTCATTTCCTAGAGGAACTCAGGAACACCAGGTCTAAGACTCTTTTCTTCCTTCTTCTCCCAAACTGTCTTTATGTACTATTTTGCACATTTCTATCCCCAGTCCCAGAATCTTCAGTTATTCTTGGAAACCCTGCTCTCTTTAGTTGGGAAGACTTTTTGGTTTTGGTTTTGGTTTTATAATTAGTATACAATGTTATATTAGTTCAGGTGTACAACATATTGATTCAACAATTCTACTCATTACTCAGCACTTGCCAGTAAAAGTGTAGTAACCATCTGTCATGTACAATGTTATTACAATATTATTGACTACATTTCCTATGCAGTACTTTGAAAATTAGTTTTTACAAAACACAATCTAGGCTTTCCCATTAGACAGAATTAGAGGCTGCTTAATTAAAAAAAATATGAGATCATGGTGATGCTTCCATTTTATATTAAATAGCATACAACCATTTTGATTTTATAGTTTTTACACTGAAAATCTGAGTTCCTAACAATATTAACATAACTATGCATATGCTTTTTTTCACAACACACACACAAAATTACAAAATAAAAATACTGATGTCACAACTACAGTAAGTCTTATTTATTAATTTTATGTAGATTATGTTGATTTTACACTCCACTGTGGTGCCTGGATGGCTCAGTTGGTTAAATGTCTGACTGTTGATCTCAACTCAGGTCTTGATCTCAGGACTGTGAGTTCAAGTCCTGTCCTGGGCTACACATTGGACATGAAGCCTACTTAAAAAAAATTTTTTAATAAAAATAAAAAAGAACACACTCCATTAAGTATGCAAGTCCAAATTTATGTTCTATTAAAGTATTTGAAGTAATTATTTCCTCTAATTGTCAGCAACTTTAAAAGCATACATTTTTCTGATTGGCCTCCCAATTTTAGGGAATTTCTTCCACTGAATTTTCCTTTTCAGTTCCATTTAGTATTTAAAATGTTTTATTATTTCAAAGTCATAATTGAATAACAAGTAATAGAGAAGTATTATTCCCATCCTGTCTTCTCTCCCATGGTCTCCCTTCACAAAGAAAATGATTTATTGTTTCTCTTTATATTTAAATTGTTGCTATTTGCAAACTTGTGAATATATATAGTATTGCAGTTAACTCTATCTGTCCCTTTGTGAAAACCTGAAACCAAAAAAAATCATTTTGTCTTTTTTTTGTTTCTTCTCTTGTTTTTTAAAAATATTTTCTCTCTACAATTTATGCAATGATGTTTATTTTCACATCTAACAGCCATCAAACTATTACCCTACCAACAATCATTTCTCCCTCCAAAACATTATCTGCAGAACCTAAAGCCATTTTTAAATGTAAATATATACCATGACATTTTTCACTGATTCTACATTGCCTCCAGAGCCAAGATTTAAATTCAGATTTTCAGACTAAAAATTAAATCCCTTTTCTGAATATTTTCCTCCCTAAGGCTAAGATATCTTAATACCTAATGCACTTCTAAAGCATCTTCCTTTGCTACAATTTACATTCAAAAGAGAACTTTTATTCTACCCCAAATTTCATAATTATATATTAAATAAGAAGAAACATTACCATGCAAAAACAAAAATAAGCTTTTATATGCTTTAATAAAGGCATATTGTGGTTTGAGTTGCATAATACATATTTAATGACTAAGTTATTTTTTAGCCATGGTCTACTGAATTGCCTAAATCCATGGTATAGTACATTTGGAGTGGACCCATAAATTCAGATGCTTTGGGTTCTAGATCTAACACCTTAAGTGACATTTAGAAAAACTGAGATATCATGTAAAGGTGGATGGAATTCACCAAGAAAACACTTTGCTACAAACTTACTACATACTCTTTTATATATTTCATAATTTGCCACTGAAGTCTTTTTTATTATTTTTTTTTAATTTTTTAATTTATTTTTGAGAGACAGTATGAGCAGGGGAGGGTCAGAGAGAGAGGGGACACAGAACCTGAAGCAGGCTCCAGGCTCTGAGTGGCCAGCACAGAGCCAGACACGGGGCTCGAACCCACGAACTGTGAGATCACGACCTGAGCCAAAGCCAGGCGCTTAACTGACTGAGCCACCCAGGCACCCCTGAAGTCTTTTTTTTTGATATTTTATTATATTTTAAGTAAGCTCTGCACCCAACGTGGGGCTCAAGCTCACAACCCGAAGATCAAGAGTCTCTGGTGATCCGTAAAACACAAATATTTGTGTGTCTTTGATTTAAAACCTTAGCCCAAAGCAATGTCTTTAAGGGGACATAATTTAGTTTGATTATCTGTGGTGTGTTTATATTCTTAATACTCATTTTATTATTCATGAAACTTTCCAACTGAGAAACTGAATATAAACACTTATCCTAATATTAAAGATCTATTGATATTTTATTCTAACTGTCCTAACTTGGCAAATAAAACCCTTGGACAACCATCTAGTTATGTTCCAATTTCCCTCTCTAAGTACAAACTATGTTTATCTAATGTATTTTGGGCTTATAAAAGTAATAAAGCGCCTATATTGAAACCATATTACACACTTGGTGAATGTGCAATAATTATGTTAATTACATACTTAAAATTTATTCATTCATAAAGGGTTTTACTAACCATTAAATTCAAGTAATTATGCCAGGCTACAGGGGATAGAGGGCATCAAAATGAATAAAACAGCATTACTATTCTTAAGGAGTTTACATTACAGAGAAAAAGCATAATAGTAATTGTTTTGTAAAGTAGTATAAGCAAATGCTATAAATGCTATTTATTCCTCCCCACTAAAAGAACTATGATCTTCAGTAATAGTGATATCCAGAATGTCAGTATTTTCTTGATTTGAATCCTCAAGCCCTCATTCCTGTAGGAAGATCAAGTTTTTGAGAGTTTGGATCCTAGATGGTACCTACCAAAATAGATCTTGGCAGGAAGTCCAATTATGTGTATTGTGAAAATATTTCCACAGATAATTGTGATTTACATTCTTTATTAAAAACAATTCCAAAGAGGGTAAATTTGAAAAATGTTTATAAGCTTAAATAACATTGGAAAGAAACCAGTTAATAGTCATATCTTTGTTGTAAGTAAACTTTGTATGTGTGCAGCACCATGCCACAAGTAGAAGGGTAAAGAAATCTTAAATGAAGTCTGTGTTTTCTAAGAATTTAAACTTTAACTCGGAATCTTAAAATATAAGTCAGAAATAAAATAATTGTAATATGGATTAAAAGTATAGTAGCCATGTGAATAGAAAAATTTCAAAATGACATATCAGATTGGTTATCATATCTGAAAAAGAATCTCTTTCAACATTTGACATTTATGTGTTTCTACCCTATGTGTAAAGAAAGGCAATAATCATAGTCATTAACAATATGCTCCCTAGAATCAGAGCTCCTTAGTTGTTATCTAGCTGTTTGTCCCTAAACCTCTAAGTTCTCATCCATAAAATGAGCGTACCAATTGCATCAAATTTGTGCATTGATATAAAGATTAAAATGTTAAGGGTTTTAATATATCTTCTGTCTGCAAATAGGATACATAAATGGCCAACAGGCACAAGAGAAGATGCTCAACATCAGTCAAAGGATGCCTGTGTGGCTCAGTCAGTTAAGTATCCCACTCTTGATTTGGGCTCAGATTATGATCTCACAGTTCACAGGTTCAAGCACAGAGTCAGGTTCTGTGCTGACATCACAAAGCTTGCCTGGGATTCATTATCTCTCCCCCTCTCTCTGCCCCTCCTCAGCTTTCTCTCTGTCTCAAAAGAAAGAAATAAACTTTAAAAAGACATTAGTTATTAGGGAAATGCAAATCAACCCCCTGATGAGATACCAGTTAACACCATTAAGATGACAATTATATATTTAAAAAAACATACAATAATGAGTATTGATGAGGAGTGGAAAAATGGGAACTTTCACACATTACTAGTGGGAATGTAAAACAATACCACCACTCTGAAAAGCAGTCTTCAAAACATTATACATAAACTTGCTTATATAACCCAGCATTTTCACTCCTAAGTATGTACATATAAAACTTACGAAAACTTGGGGGCGCCTGGGTGGCTCAGTTGGTTAAGCATCCGACTTCAACTCAGGTCATGATCTCCCATTTGTAAGTTCGATATCCACAGGCTACGAGCTGACAGCTCAGAGCCTGGAGCCTGCTTTGGGTTCTGTGTCTTCCTTGCCCTCTGCTCTCCCCCCTACTCATGCTCTGTATCTCTCAAAAAATAAATAAACATTACAAAAAATTATTTTAAACTTATGAAAATGTATGCACACACACAACTTGCACATGAAGAGTGGAAACACCCCAATGTTTATCGACTGATGAAAGAACAAACAAGAAGTGATCTATCAATACAATGGAACACCATGTGGCAATAAAACTGAATGAAGCATTGGTACATACAATAAAAATGAACTTTGAAAATGTTATGTTAAATAAAGAAAGCCAGACAAAAAAGACCACATAACCATATGATTCCTTTCATTTCAAATGTCCAAGACAGGGCAACTCTGTAGAAATAGAAAGTAGACTCACGGTTTCCAGGGACTAAGGGAAGAGGTGAAGTAGAAGTAAGGCACGACTATCAAGGGGTACAGGTTTCCTCTTGGGATGATGAAAATTAGGTTTTGAAGATGGTTTCAAAATGTTGCATGTGCAGTAAAAACCATTTAACTGCATGTATATTTTAAATGAGTGATTTTTGTGGTATGTAAATCGTATATCAATAAAGGGTTTTTTTTTAAAGAAAAGCTTAAAAAGTTCATATAAATGGAATTACTATGTTTCTATAACACAATAACTACTCAATGTATTTGAACTTTCACTGTTATTTCTAGCACCAAGTGCTTGTCTCCTTATGAAGTCACACACCTATTTAGTTGTTTATTTACTTGAGTCTATTTCTTATGAGATGGTAAATACCGTGAGATTTATGGGTTTATCATATCTGCAATATGCACACAACACAAGATCTATTATAGACATATTATAGTTACTTCAAACGAGTAGGTGAGAAGGGACAGAGGGAAAGGAATGGAAGAAAGAAGGCAGGAAAACAAGAGAACTGCAAAAACAGTGAATGAAAACAGTCCTTTCCCTTGAAAAACTCACACTTCATCAGGAAGACATACATGCATGCATTTAATTAAAATATAGTTGCAACATTTTGTTGAGGAGTAAGCAAGGGGTGAGGAATAAGGATGGCCATCTGAAGAAGAGATTTCCAGAGCTTTGGGGAGGCGGTGGGTGGAGGGCGCTCTGTGCGAAGGGAACAGCATAAACATAGATGTAGAGATGTTCAAAGGCATAGAATCTATAAGGAAAAAATATGTTTACTGTGGCCTCAGTATTTCATTCGTGGAGAAAATTGAACAACATGAACCTGTAGTGGAAAATTAGATTCAGACTTAGTAAGACTTGGAATGTCATCATGTTTTTTTAGATAAAATAAGATGAACTCACGTTTCTCTCTGTTTTTGTTTTTTTGTTTTTATGTATATGTATGTATTTTACATTTCATTTATTTTTATGTATAAATTTTACAGTGGTTTTGAAGAAAAAGAAAGATGAAATACTTTGCTATAATTTTGCTAGCTTTGGGGATTTTGCATGATGGCTGTTTTGTAAAAATGACTGTGTGTAACATGTTTTATCACTCTGCCGTGGGAAATTTGAGCCAGTCTCCATGCTCTAAGGCCCTCTGAGTAATTAAGACATAGGACTGAGATTCAGTAAATCACAGCCCCAGCTCTGGGGTTGCGGAGGGCCGTAGGTTTTTCTACCCCCATTCACTGTTGAATCCCCTCTACAACATCGCCACCAAGTGGTGGAAGAACCCCTGTGGCAGGAGCTGGCCTGGGTTTACTTTACAAATAAAACTAGGTGAGCTAAACTTAAATATAATCAATAAAATGCAGTGTGTTTAGGTTAAAACATGTACAGTACTTAAATCCGATGCCCTCAATTCTTATAGAAGACCCAACTCTTTTCCAAGTGGAGAAGATTTGGAACAGTTGCTTTGTATTAAAAATATTCATTTTTATATATTCTTTTCCATACAGTATGTTTTGGGCAGAAGACAGGAAAAGAAAAAGAAGGTGGGAATTAAAGAACATGAGTGGAAGTACAACAAAAAGGAAGCACGAAAGAAGGAAAAGGAATGGACAACACACTGAAAATGGCATAGTGTGCCTCTTCTATTTGCCATTGCATTTTATTTCTATTTAAGGGATAAGCACACTTTGTTATAAAAGATTTATTAGCGTCACAAGTAATGTTAGATCAGCTAATGTTTTTATCAACCAAAGCAATAAACACTTCAATGTTTAAAACACTTGGCAAGACATAGGCAGAATTTGAAATGAGTTGAAAGGAATGATCACAAATAATGAGGTGTGTGCTGCTTGCTTCTAAATATACACAGAGTGCTGGCTTCCCATGCCAACTCAATGTTCAGGAGGTAATTGTATTAAGCTGATGCTACAAGTCCTTACTGGCTTTGTAAAACAACGACAACAACAAAAGCAAAACTAAATAGAATTTTTGGTCCATTTCTGAACCAAAACACAACTTTCTGGGGCAAAAAAAGAACATAAATCATTTACCCTATGACAGCAGCAGGTAACAGTACTTGTGCCTTATCTTAATAAAGACAGTACTATTTATGGAGAAAAATAGTATCACTCTGAGTAATGTTGAATCACTATATTGCACACCTGAAACTATTACAACACTATATGTTAATTATACTGGAATTAAAATTTAAAAAATATATATATAGAGAGAGAAAACAAATACCCCTCTAGAGTTTGTAATTTTGTTTCTGTTTTCTAAAGTGGTTTCGTTATTATAGGGAAACCATCAAACCATAGGTAACATAAAATGTGGCAACAAGACGTATCATGTCCAGATACCATTGCCAAAATTTTATTCCTTTACACACTGCAACTTTATATCTATTCATTTATATATTTTTATACCCTGCTTTGGTCCAGAGCCACACACACACACACACACACACACACACACACACACACACACACAACAAAAGGATTTAGTGAATTGTTGAGTGAAGAGAAAGTAAGAGAGGGGAAATTGCCAAGCCAGGCCTACAAACCATTCCAGGCGGTCCAGTAAAGTTGCTAAAAGCAAGAGGAGGTCATTACATGAACCTAAAAATAGCCTCTAAAACCTTTCTTCTCAGACTCATTGGACCATAATTATTGTCATTTCAAAACTGCTCACTACATTGACAGTATCTCCACTTTCCATGACTACCATCTGATGTCATTAGAGTCTTTTACTGCAGTGTCAAAATTATTAAATGTTGTTCTTGGGTGCCCCTGCTGATGAAGAAAGTCAGGATAGCTTTTAGGACTGGGCATGGGAGAGTGCCCTGAAATGACCGACTTTGCTTCCCTTTGAAACTTTGTAAAGAATTTATCTCCTATCACAGGCTTCTTTCTGAAAAAAAAACACCTTTCACGAGTCTGAAATTAGTGGGCTCAGCACCCTAAGTCATGAACTGGCCTGGAAGCATTCTTTTTTTTCTTTTGGTGAGGTGGGTTCTTTGTTTTTATATCTCAGTTAGGATACATTCTGGAATATTACTACAGAACTACAAAGCAAGTTCAGTTTTTATTTGGTTTGGTTTGGTCTGATGAAGGAGAAATTGAACAGATGCTTAACCAAATAGAATTAAAAGAAATTTTGCAATATAAACCCCCAGGATGCAATTCTTAACTCACTTGATTAAATTGAAAGTATTTAAATGTAGCCTAAATTGAATACCATTGAAGAGTTAATAAAATTTACCCAAAAATGCAGTCTTCTCCATATGATGAATTATAGCACCTCATCTAAACAGAGTCCCTACAAATACCTATTACTATTTGTCACATTGTAGAAGCTAACTATACAGCCTGTACAACTACACACCACTTACATTTAGCCAGGCATTGTTCGAGGGGTTTATACATAATAATCTACTTACCCTTGCAATTATTCTGATGTGACAAATGAAGAAACTGAGGCAGAGAGAAACTATGTAACTGGCCTGGAATCACATGACTGGTTATTGGCAGAGGCAGCATTCACACATACCTTGCACTCCAGCTCCCAAGCCCATGGTATTGTCTACTAGACTCTCAAGTATGGAGTTTCTATACTGACATTCTCCCAGCATTAGGTTTTTGTCTAAAAAAATGTCTAAGTTAGGCCATTATAACTTTATTTGAATAACATTTAGATCATCTGAGATTATATAGGTAGATGACAAAATAATAAAGTTAATCTGGGTGTGATATGTTTTTATTTATGTATTTTTATTTGAGAGAGAGCACGAGCATACAAACAGGGGAGAGGGGCAGAGAAACAGAGAATCCAAAGCAGGCTCCATGCTCACTTGAGCTGAAACCAAGAGTTGGATGCTCAACCAACTGAGCCACCCAGGCGCCCCATGATATGAACTAGTGAGGCCATTTTAACATTCTGTGCCCTGTTTTTTTTTCTTTTATCAAGTTGGAATTTTCATATAATGTGTTTCTCAATCATAAATGGAAACTGAGCACAGATGTGATTATATAAGCCAAGATAGTTAAACTTCCTGAAAGATCAGTGGTTTATGAAGTAGTACTTGAACTGATAGGACATCTCCCTAAGGATTCTGCTTAATTTCTTCTCAACTATTATAGTACATGGGCCATGGGTATGAGACCCCCTCAGGTGCTTGCAAAAATGTGATTATGGGACCTTTACTGAGACATCCTCTATCAAAATTTCTGGAAGTTAGCATCAGAATACACATTTTATTAAACTCCCATGTGATTCTCAGATAGTGGAATTTGATAATCATTACTCTTGAATAAGCCTTGATTCTCCATCCTGCTGGCACATAATTCACCTGGGAGCTTTGAAAAAATTAAACCAAATGAACCAGAATCTTGGGCAGGCACAGGACTTGAGCATCTGATATTGTTAAAGGTTGCCAGCTACTTCATCCCACCTATGCACTCAGGGCTGAGAACCACTACCTGCCTTCAAGATCACAGAAAACCTTGGAAAGGGGAATGAATACACCCTCTCTGATTTCAATAATCTAGAAAGGGTTGTTAAATCACTAACTCCCTAAAACTTGTCATATTTGCTAGGCTATTCTTTCAAATTTGTGAAAATATTAATATTGACACACATGTTCCAACCTTACTTTCATAAGAATAAGGGACCCAAAAGCTACTGTCCTGGTTTCCTTTTTACAATTACAATGGGAGTATCCATGGTCCAACCAGATCATGTAATGGCAAGCTTGATTACAAGGCTTTGGGGGATGTTCATAATTGTGTTTGTGGAGTTTCCTGCCCTGACAGTACATGAACATACTAGGGAATGAAATGCTTTTATATACCCTAATCTTCAAGCCCTGTTATGCTCTTGAGACTTCAATACTATTCATGAGTGATGCTATACAGTCCGTTAAATCTCTTCACTCGTTCCATATGGAAATGCTTTGCTTAAAACTCTTCCCTAGGGACAGAGAAAAAAGAAGAAATTATTTTAAAAATATGTTGGTATTTTTATAGGGTCATGCTATATACTGTATACTCAAGTGACAATTCTGAATGGACCTTGATGACCCAAGACTTTAATTTCATGATTTAGTCTGACATTCACATCTTAACTTCTCAGTTCAACAAATTCAAGTTCAATGGCATAATGAAAGTGGATGCCACACTTAAAGCTGCTTTCAGAAGGTACTTTAGAAAAATTGATTTAGGCCCTTTTATCCTTGGGAAATATGATTTTATGCTCCTAACTTTGAAAATGAAAACAATATGCAATAAGATGAACATAGAACTGCACAACAAAAATGAATGGGATTTAAGAACCAATTGACTAGAGACACGGTCCTGAGTGATTCTGGTTAGCAAAGGCAATAGATCCCTAGAGAGAAAAGCTGATGATCGAGAGAGAAAAGTAGATATGGCACTACATAGACAAATATGACTTCAGTTTCTGATAGTCATCTTAGTCTAAAAGCTTTGAGGAACATGTCACACTTCAAGGGAATCAATCCAGAGCAGTTGAACTGCCTTGCACACCATTGAGGACAAATCAAATTTTCTTAGCCAACAGAGACACCCATGGTTTGAAAAGGCCTGCAGCTGGTGTTTACAAATGACACCTTGGAGATGATGACGTCAGCTTTATAGGCAAGGTAAAAATCCAGTGGTTGGGATTTTTGACAGCATGTGTTCCATTTAATGGCAATAAAAATAACTTTATAGACTGTATTTAACATTGTATTTACTATTCTCCAAGAAATAATACCATATAGTAAACAAAGACCAACCAAATCCATATAGTTAGGCACGGATATATTTCCAAACCCTCTGTTGTATATTTTTTTTCATTTAGGTTACATCATATTGTTTCATGCCACCATGTACCTGGTACGTGCCTACTTAGTACTAATAAAGCAGAGTTTGCTCTGTTCACCGGGTGTCTTATGTAACTACCCCATTCCCAAGCAACAGAAGCTTTCTGTAGTGACCATATTAGACTCACAGTCCAATAAGAATACATTGACACAGCAGTGTAGAATCAATTTGGCCATCATATTTTAAAACTCTACAACTCAGAGAGTGAAGGTCTATGATGAGATAAGAAGCTTGCTCCAGAAAATAAATCAATATTCCATTTCTATCACCAAGAAAATCTTTCCCAGAAAATGTTCTCTGAATTTAACAGTGTACTTTGTAATGAAGTTGACTGATATCCTGGCACAAGGTCCTTATCTCGTTGCAGACCAATAGCAAACAGTTTACAAATGTGGTGGCCATGTGAGGACTAGATCTTGAGTAGCACTGCCTGAATGAAATACCTCTCTATACCTACAATGCCTGTTGTGAGTTGAATGGGAGGCCCCCAAACGTTATGTCCATATCCTAACCCCCAGACCTGTAAAAATATGACTTTTTGAGAAGAGGACTTTCTTTTCTTTTTTTATGTTTTTTTTTTAATTTTTATTTTTGAGAGACAGAGTGAGCAGGGGAGGGTCAGAGAGACAGGGAGACACAGAATCTAAAGCAGGCTCGTCGCTCTGAGCTGTCAGCACAGAACCCGACACGGGGCTCTCACCCACAAAACACGAGATCATGACCTGAGCTGAAGTCCGACGCTTAACCAACTGAGTCACCCAGGCACCCAGAGGAGAGGACTTTCGAAGAAACAATTAAGTTTCTTGAGGTGAGGTCACATTGGTTTATCTAAGTGAGTCCTAATTCAATGGAAAGTGTCCTTACAAGAGACACAGAAATAGAAGACACAGGGAGAAACTGGAGAAGATCATGTGAAGATGGAGGCATAAATTGAATTGATGCAGCCCCAAGCCAAAGGACACCTGGAGCCACCAGAAGCCAGAAGAAGCAAAAGAGGACTCTCCCCTAGTGACCTTGGAGCACATATGGCCTCCAGAAATGTACTGTGAGACACTACATTTCTGTCCTTTTAAGCCGCCCAGTTTGTGGCTATTTTTTCACAGTAGCCCTCGGAAACAAAACGCCATAGCTTTTATTGTTAACTTTTAAAGAGACCACGACATACATTCTTGAGGAATATATTTTTGTAAATAGAACATGCATTTTATATATATATACATAGATGCATATATATAAATTCATATATGCATTATAAATACATGTATGTCAGTGATGGTGATTCAATAAGAAATTAAAATCTAATGGTTGCAATTCATATTTTTAAAACTTCTTATAAATAATCAATCCAGAGATTTCCATTTATTTCAAGTACCTTTAATTATCTACTAAGCATGAGAATTATCCACTTGTCACAAATATCTCTACCTTATTTTTGTAAGTGGAAGGGGCATTTTCTTTTCCACAGAAATGTCATGCCATGAATTACAATAATAAGGAATTTGACAAGGAATATATGGCATGCGACCACCACTTCTGAGTCTCATAGGTTTATTCTGATTTTTACAAATACACGTAAACATACCTAAACATATAGAAATACAAACACATACATTGCTATCACTAGAAGCAAACGTTGGGAAGGTATTACTATATGCACTCACGATTTAAGTGTAAGACATGTTCTCAGTATTTTACTTCCAAGTAAGTGCAAATTCATTTGGAAAACGATTACAAGAGTATACTATAATTAGCCCAACCATTTTATTGTCTGTTCCTCTCTCTCACTAGGGAAGGAGTAGTTTGAATGGCGTCACAGCAAACCACGGCGCACGGGCTCTGGATTTCTAATCCACTAGGAATGAAACCCTTTCAGGGATCTCCCACCAATATCACTTTTCCCTTTCTCAAGCATTTATCCTACAATTCACCACGTACAGTTGCACCTGCATGGTATAGTCACATTCGCTGCTGGACCTGCCAAAAAGTGACTTGCGGTACCCCGTTTCTGTTCAAATTAGCTGGGCTCTGTCTGTGAAACATCTGCTTTGAGTGATACTGTCGCAGCTGTGATGATCTAATAGTAAGCTAAGCACTTTAGTATTCAATTGTACAAAAGGGGCTTTGAGGAGAATGATAAATGACCTAAATTAGATGACGATTTTTAAGTACCTAATTTTAACCTTTGCCATAATGAATGCTTTCTCCTCAAGCTTCTTTGCACCTGTCGCTCTTGGAAAGCGAGTAAAATATGCCTGCTTGTTGTTTAGTTCAAGTTGCATTCTCAACAGATTGTTAAGCAATGCCTGAAATAGTAAAATGAACGACCACATTGTGCCTTTTAAGAGCTTTCTCTTTTGTTCTGTTTTATTAGCTTCCTCTAATTTCCCGTGGTCTTTTCAGGCAGAACTTTCTTCAGAGATGCACATGTACCATCAAAGCAAATATATCAACCTTTCTATCATCCTTCAGGAACTTGCACATTTTTAACATATTTTATTTTTAGACTGATCATCTTTAACAGCTTTTATATACAGAAAGAACAATATTTTGATTTGATTTTATATTAACAGGTCTACAGTGTTAGGTAACTAGGTGCACTAAATAATACATGATTATTAAGAAGGTACTTATCCATTTCCTTCAAATTAAAAGTAATTCGATTCTAGTCTTCAAATAGATCCCTTCTATCTCCCTCACCCCCACCCTTTTTCATACACACATTGGAAACAATAATGAAGTCATTCTTGCCATCTTGAAAACAAAGGAATAGTAATATCCTGTTTACAAAATACTTCCAGAACAACATAGTATCTCATTAACTCCTCACAATGGGATCATTGAGGTGCGTTTTACCTGTGACAGATAAATGATACAAGATTCAGATTGTTTAATTATACACAAAGTGAAGTGTACTGATGCATAGGTTTGCTTCTGTTTTGTTTCTATTAGTTTTATTACCTGCTCTTTCAACTACATAACAGTGGCCAAGGAAGGGGAGTCTGAAAGCATGGTTTCAACTACTGATCAAAATGCTTTGTTTTCTATATGTGAAAAGGCATAAAATACACCACTCTTACTAATTTTCTTTATTAAATTATTTTCCAAAATTACCAGTGTAATACTTGCACACAAGAACTAGTAAAATAGTACAACGGTGTGTGAAAAAAAGCTAATATATACAATCCTCAGACCTTTTCCATTTAAGTCTCTGTCTCCGATAGATCATCAATATGTCAAATTGTCTCTGTCATACTCCAAAAAAATACACAAACATCTATGCACATGTATACGATTTTATCATTCATGTGTCTTTTAAAGAAGGCGTATTCATATTGCAAACTTTACTTTTCAACTTGCTTTTCTTTCTTAATCATACATCATTGGCATATCAGGTGAATAAAGAACTTAACCTAAGACGTGCTCTCAGTATAGGCCAAAGCTGCATTTCCTGCAGCCTGTAGTGAATGGAACATTCTGGCCTACAGGCCCCTTCATCCCTTCCTTCTGAATGGATTTTTGCGCTTTATCCTGTGTTATCCATTCAGGTCAAAACACCTACTGGTCCCTGGTAAACACCAGGAAGAAAGACTTCTACTCATCTCTGTACTTTTTTATATCTTTTAATTTTGCATGATTATATTCTTGCTTTACCTTCTCTTCCAGCATTTGGAGGACGCCCTGTCTTACAGAATGCCTCAATGCTGGGTCCATGTCTACCCATTAATAGATTATTCACGTTGTTTCCAGATTTTTGCAAAAATCATAACTATAAAAAACATTATATTTAGCATGACATAACAGGAAATATGGGTACAGGTACTCATTCTTTAAATTTTGTAGGACAGTTTCCCAGGAGTGGGACTATCACATTTATATCATCATTTTCAAGCATACTCTTTTGATCCAGACCTACCATATAAATGTTACAGCTTTTTACTATTTTTGACATTCTTACAGAAAATTATCTCATTTTTACTTTGATTTGTATTATTCTGTTACTAGTATCTAAAATTTAGATTTGCTCTTCTGTAATTTGCCTACTAATATCACTTCTCAATTTCCTTTTTCCTGGATTTTAAAAAATTTTTTAATGTTTTATTTATTTTTGAGATAGAGACATCATGAGAGAGGAGGGTCAGAGAGAGAGGGAGACACAGAATTGGAAGCAGGCTCCAGGCTCTGAGCTGTCAGCACAGAGCCCGACGCAGGGCTCAAACCCATGAATGTGAGATCATGACCTGAGCCGAACTTGGAGGCTTCACCGACTGAGCCACCCAGGCGCCCCTGGATTTTGTTCTTTTATCGCCATTAAAGATAGTAATCCTCTGTGCTGCAAAAATGTATCTATATAGCTTATTTTTCTGTTGTCATTTAAAACAAAGTTCCTACAGTTTAGTGATTTTGTGTGTGTTTTTCTGGCTTCCAAGTTTCTGGTCTTGTTTTAGAATTCTGTTCCTTCCACGTTTCTTAGTCTTTTAGATTTATTGCAATATTTCAATTATTTCCATGTATACATAGTGTATTATAGGATGCAGTATCTTTGGGGTATGTTTTTATGTTCTCCTAAAGGAGCAGTTAAGGTTCTTGATGAGTTTGTTGACACCTCTGATATATTTTTGAGAGAGTTAACCCACTATGGGCCCCAAGAATTCCTGCATATTCCTTTTTTCTCCAAGTTTTAATTTAAATTCCAGGTAGTTAACATACAGTGTGATATTAGTGTCAGGTATAGAATTTAGTGACTCATCACTTATATACAACAGCCAGTGCTCATCACAAGTGCCCTCCTTAATACTCGTTATCTGTTTAACCCATCCACCGCACCCACCTCCCTTCTGGTAACTCTGTTTGGTCTTTACAGTTAAGAGTCTGTTTCTTGGGGGTACCTGTATAGCTCAGTCTATTAAGCGTCCAACTCCAGCTCAGGTCATGATCTCAAGGTTCAAGCCTTGCACTGGGCTCTGTGCTGATAGCTGAGAACCTGGAGCCCGCTTCATATTCTGGCCTCTCTCTCTCTTTCTACCCCTCCCTCACTTGTTCTCTTTCTCTCACACAAATGACTAAATATTTTTAAAAAGAGTCTGTTTCTTGGTTTACGTCTCTTTTTTCTCCTATATTCATTTGTTTTGTCTCTTATATTTCAATGAGTGAAGTCATATAGTATTTGTCTTTGTCTGGCTTATTTTGCATAGCATAATATTCTCTAGCTCCTTCCACATGACTGCAAATGACAAGATGTCATTCTTTTCAATGGCTGAGTAATATTCCATTGTATATATACATTCCACTTCTTTATCCATTCACTTGTCAATGAATATTTGCTGTATATTCTTGCTCAGTGTGCTAAGAATGAAAGGCCCTCCCTACTTTGTATCCAGATAATTTCTCCAGGTTGAATTTGCAGCAACAACCTGGCAGGATGAGGTCCTCTCTCCCTCTGAGACAAAGAGCATGTTTGTGTGCCTCTCATTATACAGTCGTAGATTCCCCAAACACAGTCTTCCTGCTCTATACTACAACCACTCCAAGGGCAGGTATGCACCTGAGCCCTCCAGCCATTTCGCCCACATAAGGACTTGGAAAACAAGAGGAAATGATTCTAACATGTTCATATTGGTTGCTGTGACACCAGAAATGAATTCTTTTTTCTCTCATCCAGGAGTCCCCTGTGTTCTGCCAGAATCCACCAATAGGCTAACCTAGCTTGTAAGAAGAGTAAAATCCCATATCCAACAGCAATAATTAGATAAATGTATACAACCATGCACAACCATACATATGCAAACATACAAGCTTAATGATCATATTTCAAGATCTTATGTTCTTTAAAAGTTTCTATTTTAATTCCTGTTAACATGCAGTGTTACACACATGTGTACAATACAGTGACTGAGCCCTGCCATTCACCACCCAGTGTGTTCTCTATAGTTAAGAGCCCTTGGGCTGTTCTCCTAATTTGGTGATTGTAAATAATACTGCTATAAATATTGGGTTGCATTTATCCCTTTGAAATAGTATTGTTGTATTCTTTTGGTAAATAGTAGTGCAATTATTGGATCACAGCGTAGTTCTATTCTTAACTTTTGAGGAACCTCCATACTGTTTTTCACAGTAACTGTACCAGTTTGCATTCCCACAAACAGCGCACGTGTTCCTTTTTCTCCACACCCTCACCAACACCTGTGGTTTCCTATGTTGTTGATTTTAGCCCTTCAGACAGATGTGTAGTGATATCTCAATGCCATTTTGATTTGCATTTCCCTGATGGCGATAATGAACATCTTTTCATGTGTCTATTGACTATTTACCTGTATGAGTTCTTTGAAGAAACATCTGTTCTTGTCCTCTGCGCTTTTTGAGTTGGATTATTTGTTTTGGAGGTGTTGAGTTTTATGTTATTTATATATAGTTGGATACTAACCCTTTTTCAGATATATCATTTACAAATATTTTTCCTATTTCATAGGTTGCCTTTTAGTTTTGTTGTTTGTTTCCTTTGTCGTGCAGAAGCTTCTTATTTTGATGAAGTCCCAATAGTTTATTTTTGTTTTGTTTCCCTTGCCTCACGAGATGTATCTAGAAAAAAGTTGCTATGGCCAAAGTCAAAAGGTTTACTGCCTGTGTTCTCTTCTAAGATTTTTATGGCTTTAGGTCTCACATTAAGTCTTTAATCCATTTTGAATTTATTTTTGTGCGTAGTGTAAGAAAGTGGCTCAGTCTCATTCTTCTGCATGTTGCTGTCCAGATGGGATCTGTATTTCTCTGTCTGACTTATTTTACTTAGCATAATTCCTTCAAGATGCATCTATGTTTTCACAAATGGCAAGATATCCTTCTTTTTTTTATAGCTGAATAATATTTCACTGGATATATACCATACCTTTTCAACCATTAATGCACACATAGCTTGCTACTACATCTTGGCTACTGTAAATAATGCTGTAATAAACATAAGGGGTACACATACCTTTTGAGTTCATGTTTTCATTTTCTTTAGATAAATGCCCTGAAGTGGAATTACTAGATCATATAGTAGTTCTGTTTTTAATTTTTTGAAGACCTTCATATTGATTTTCATAGTAGCTGTACCAGGTTACATTCCCACCAAGAGTGCACAAGGGTTCTCTTTTCTCCACATCTTGTCTTTTTGATAATAGCCATTCTGACAGGTGTGAAATGATATCTCATTGTGGTTTTGATTTGCATTTCCCTGATCATTAATGATGTTGAACATCTTTTCATGTGCCTGTTGACCATCTGTATGTTTTCTTTGGAAAAATGTCTATTCAGATCTTTTGCCCACTTTTTATCAGATTGTTTCTTGTTTTAATTTATAGTATTGCTTTTTCCCCTTTGATAATTTGGAAATGTCTGCTATGATTTTCATTTCTAGAAATGGTTATGTATTAGTCTTCTCAGATTGCCATAACAAAATATCCTAGGCAGATGGCTTAAACGAAAATTTGCATTCCCACAGTTCTGAATGCTGGAAGTCATAGACCAAGATGCTGGCCAACTTGGTTCCTGGTGAGAGCACTCTTCCCAGCTCAAAAATGGCTGCCTCCCTGCAGTATCCTCACAGAGTTGGAGAGAGAGAAAGCAAGATTTCAGGTATCTCTTCTTATAAAGACACTAATCCCATAACAAAGACCTTATTCTCATGACCTTATCTAACCCTAAGTCCCTCCCAAAGGCCACATCACAATGAGAGTTAGATATAAATTTGGGGAGACACAAACATTCAACCCGTAGCATGTTACTTTCTTGTATTCATATCTAAAGCTAATTTTTCTAATAATTATATGAAATAAATTTAAAATGCCATCTCAATTAAGGTGCTTTATTTATTTATGTCTTTCCAAACCCACTAGTAACCACTCTTTAGAATATTTTTATTTCCCACTTTCCCACACTTCCCCTATCAAATATTTGACTTTATTACTTTTGCTGAGGTAATTATTAATTCTAAGCACTCAAGATTTAGATTTGTGAGGCACCTGGATGGCTCAGTCGGTTGAGCATCTGGCTTCAGCTCATGTCATGATCTCATGGTTCGTGGGTTTGAGTTCCACATCAGGCTCTGTGCTGACGGATAGCTCAGAGCCTGAAGCCTGCTTCAGATTCTGTGTCTCCCTCTCTCACTGACCCTCCTCTGCTTGCACTGTCTCTCTCTGTCTCTCAAAAATAAATAAAAAACATAAAAAATATTTAAGATTTAGATTTGTGGTGGTCCTCTTCTGTTTTAAAATCTTTAGTCTTAAAAATGTAAAATCTCAGTTATATTATCATTCATTTAAATTTAACTACACATAGAATAGTCAGTGTTTATTAGTGATTATTAAATTTACATTTAGAATATCCTTCAAGCATTTCCCAAAAATAAAATAGTGGGAATTTTTTGTTTTTTGTTTTTATAAATCTGTGCTCATCTTTCTTTTGCACTGTTCTATAGGTGACTTTCAAATTTAAAAAGCCAATATGTTTAATGGTAATCTGGAACAAGATTCTTTGTGTCTGAGACACTTTGGAGTGTACCTCATTTTCTTCATATATAAATTGAGCATAATAAAATAATCTACCTCAAAATATTGATACATAATACTTTAAATATTTAAAACAACACTCAGCATATTGAGCACAATGTGTTAGCTTATATTGATTGGGTATTAAACTTTGATGATAAATATTTTCTTTTTTTCTAAAGTTTATTTATTTATTTTGAGAGAAAGAAAGAGTGCGAGTGGGGAGAGGAGCAGAGAGCAAGAAAAGAGAAAATCCCAAGCAGACTCCATGTTGTCGGCAGGGAGCCCCACGTTGGGCTGGATCCTATGAACCATGAGATCATGATCTGAACCAAAATCAAAAGTCTGACGCTCCTGAGCCACCTAGGTGCTCTGATGATAAATGTCTTCTAACCATGGTGTATAATACTATTCTACCATCAGATACAGACAAACCTCTTTTCATTGTGCTTTGTTTTATTGCACTTCCTAGATATCGCATTTTTTACAAATTCAAGTTTTGTGATTAAAGTTTCAAAGCTGTGTTGAGCAAATCTATGGGGCCACATTTTCCATGGCATTTGCTTACTTCATGTCTCTATGTCACCTTTTGGTAATTCTTGCAATATTTTGAGGATTTTCATTACTATTATATTTGTCATGGCGATCTTGAGCAGTCATTATAACTCACTGAAATCTCAAATGATGATTAGCACATTCTTAGTAATAAAGTATTTTTAATTAAAGGTATGTATTTTTTTCTGGATATAATGCAATTGTACACTTAATAGTCTGCAGTATAGTGTAAATGTAGCTTTTTTATGCACTAGGAAATAGGAAGATCCATTTGACTTCCTCCGCTGCAGTGGTCTAGAAGCCAACACGCAATATCTTGAAGGCACACCTGTGGTTTCCAGAGTCATGGAAGTCTGATGATCAGCTGATTCTTTTCTATACGGGGTTGTTTAAAATATTATCTCTGTATGTAGAAATTAGGATTGGGGAATAACTTTTCTTTAATCTTGTCTTGTGTTTGAAAAGTCTGTAGAGACTGCAGATCCATGTCTCACAGGAAGAAAAGCTGCTCTTCTTTGCTTAATTATAGACGTTACATAAAACTTTGCTTTTTAATTTCTAAATGTATTTGGTATGACTTTCTAACCATCATTTTGTAAATGATTTCTAGGATAGTTGCATCTATTTTACGTTTATTTATTTGAGAGAAAGTGTGTGTGTGTGTGTGTGTGTGTGTGTGTGTGTGTGTGTGTGTGAAGGGGGGAGCTAAGGGGCAGAGAGAGAGGGAGAGAGAGAAAATCTGACAGTGCAGAACCTGATGTGGGGCTCAATTTCACAAACTCTGAGATCAGGACCTGAAAAGAAATTAAGAGTCACGCTTAACTGACAGAGCCACCCAGACTCCCGTAGGGTGATTGCATATTGATCAGAACATACAATCTGTATTCTTTCACATATTAAATTTCCCTGTGGATTAGTATGGTGTCAGTTTCTATAAAAATTCCACATAAACATAACATTTATTTTAGTACAGAGAGCAAGTTTCTATGTATTTATTAAATCAAATTTGTTACTGTACTATTTTAGGTTACTAAGAATTACTTCTTTAATTTTTTGAAGAAATCATATAAAATCTCCCAAGATGACATTGGGCTTAGCTAAATTTTCCCTGTAATATTTTTGTTTTTCTATATATACAACCTATATATGATTTTTATTCATAGATAGTACATTTGGAGTCATTTATTATTTTCCCATTATATAGTATCTCCTTGTAGTGTAATTGATTTTCACTTTAAATTCTATTCTCTCAGATTTGGTATTGCAGCATTAACTCAAATTTTCTTCAATTTCTTTTTTTTTTTACATTTTCCATACAGATTTCTATGTGACTGTCTCAATATTATATTCCTATTATCTACTTATTCCTTCAACTAACTCCAGTAAAACAATTATTGTGTTACAGGTTTTTTCAAATAAGAATTATTATTTTTCCTGCTGCTTTAAATTAATATCCCCTTGGTTTTGTTTTTAATTATTTCACTTGTTTTCTTAAAGAATTCTAAACATATTTTCCTCTATACCTTTCAAAATATTATTAAAACATTCAAATTATATTTGGAAACACATTTTTCTATTTATTACATTTATTACCTATCCTTTATGAAATTAAAATTCTACCATCTCTTCTGGAACTTCAGTTGGACATGCTACCTCCTCCAGTAGTGTGTTTTTATTTAATTGTGTAGAGGTATACACGCACGTGTGGGTGTGTACATGTGTGTTTTCTCTCCCTATGCTCCCTCTTTCCAGTTTGGTACTTTGATATTTATTTCAACTGTCCTAACACAGTTCCCTGTTCAGATCCGATGTAATATTAGTACCTTGAGGGTGCTCATTGACAAAAACAAAGCTGGTCCACTCAGGAGCTGGAGTATGATCCAGCCTGGATCCTGTGTACAGCCACGCATCTCTCTGTCCTCTCGCAATTTCTACAAGTGCAATAGTGAGCATCCCAGCAGTGAGAAGTGGTTGCAGTGTTTTTCCAAGGTAGGGAAGCACTCTTACCCTGGTTTCACATACTGAGGATGGTTTTTGACTCTGACCACGTTAGAAAAGCTTCCATCCTTGCTTCTACAGAAGAAGAGAACCCTGACAACCACAGCCCATTTATGCTCAGAGCCAGGCGCTTTTCAATTCCTGTTGCAGGTTTTTGTTGTTTGTCCACTGAAATATTTAGATGGTTTGAAAACATGGCTAAAACTTCTTCTTTAATATAAAAAATTGCAGTGGGAGTGAGTTTTAGAACGTTAAGAGTTACAATGTTATTTAAACTGAGGTGCTAAATTAACATCTACCCTACCATTAGGGCATATATTTATAAATGTCCTTCATCCTTTCTTCCTCATGTCAAGACCCAACAGAAAGTTAAATAGCTACAAGATGTTTTACTATTACTCGTAATAATAACCTGATGGCCCCAAAATGTACATTCATTCCAAATGGAAATATATAACACACTGGGCCACATACTTTTTTTTCCCAAAGCATTCATCTCTGTCAAATTTTATTTTTATTGATGTATAGTTGACATGCAATATTGTATTAGTTTCAGGTGTACAACATAGTGAATTGACATTTGTATACATTATGAAATTATCACTACAATAAGTCTAGTTACCAATGTCACCATATACAAGGTTATTACAATATTATTTTTTTAAGTTTATTTATTTTTAAAAGATGGAGAGAGACAGAGTGTGAGAGGGGGAGGGGCAGAGAGAGAGGTAGACACAATTCGAAGCAGGCTCCAGGCTCTGAGCTGTCAGCACAGAGCCGGACACAGGGCTCAAGCCCACAGACAGTGAGATCATGACCTGAGCTGAAGTTGGACGCTTAACCGACTGAGCCACCCAGGCACCCCAAGTTATCACAATATTATTGACTATATTCCCTATGCTGTACTTTACATCCCTGTGACTTATTGATTTTTAGAACTGTAGGTTTGTAGTTCAATCCCCTTCACCTATTTTTCCCATCTTCCCACCCCCTAAAATTCATCTTTAGATATAACACAGCCTCTAGCATAGGTGATAATGGTAAAACTAATCTTGAAGGATCATAACCTCATTCTCATTTCTTTCTCATTAGCTCAACCACATAGCTAAGCAGCTATTCAAATGCTTAGTTAATACAAGCAGATTTGGCCATTTTTTATAAAGAATACAATTTGTTCAGGGTTTAACTATCCAAATATTTAATAGAGAATATGAATGCCTAGTATAGTAATACAAGAAATAAATCTGAGATAGCTAGAGTTATCACTCTATCTACCTTCTTTTTGCTAATCCATACTCACTTTCTCCATTTTGAGTTGCAGCAGATACATATTCTCATTAAATATCAAAAATAATGGGCCATTTACAAACATAATATAAAGTGAATCAAAACCTCCTGTCAGCATATTAAATTTATCACACATAAGATACAAATCTTGGGGTGCCTGGGTGGCTCAGTCAGTTGAGCATCTGACTTTAGCTCAGGTCATGATCTCACGGTCCATGAGTTTGAACCCCACATCGGGCTCTGCACTGACAGTGCAGAATGTAGTAGAAAGTTTAAGAGGAAAATTCCATGGGCCGGACTGCCAGGTTACATCCTGGCTCTCCCACTTAATAACAATGTGACCGTGGGCAAGTAATTCCCGTTGAGCTTCAGTTTCCTGTGTTTAAATAAAATAATAATAATAATAATAATAATAATAATAATAACTTCACATAGCTATTGTCAAAAATAAGAGATTAAATATATTTAAAAATCTAGAACAATATTTTGCTCATAGTAAAAGTCACATAATAATTAATATCTTCACAGAAACATAAAAATACTTTAAATTTGCAAAATCAAGTCTTTTACTACACACTATGGAATTTTCTTATCAGAGATGAGATCTTACTCAGTGATATTTAATTGCAATCTGAAATATCCATTTCTCACTAGTGTATATATTTTTACTTTTATCTTACTTTGTTAGAGAAAATTGGAGGCCTTTAACTTTTAAATGAAAAGGAAAAGAGATAGTCATAAACTCAATTATATTTGCCTGTTTTAAAGGTGATATTTCCTTTCTTTCAAAACATGACATAATAAAGATAGTTGAGGAATTTCTATCAAATACTTAATTTTTCCACCTGTCTAAAAAAATATTAATGGAAATGCTATATAAGAATAAACATACAAATATAATAATTACCTAAGATGACAATATTATAAAACATTAGTCCCCCTCATCCATAGGGGATGCATTCTAAGACCCCCCCAATGGATGTCTGAAACCATGGATAGTACTGAAATATATATGCTATGTGTTTGTCTATACATACCCACTTATGATAAAGTTTAATTTATAAATTGGGCACAGTAAGAGGTTAACAACAATAACTAATAATACAGAGGAATCATAAAAATATACTGTAATAAAATCTAAGTGGGGGTTGCCTCCATAGCTCAGTTGGCTGGACGCCTAACTCTTGATTTAAGCTCAGGTCATGATCCCAGGGTGGTGGGATCAATCCCCAAGTCAGGCTCCGTGCTGAGCTGGGATCCTGCTTGGGATTCTGTGTCTCTTTCTGTCTCTCTCTCTCTCTCTCTTTCTTTGCCCCTCTCCTAAACTCATGCATTCTCTATCTTAAAAAAAAAAAGTTACATGAATGCGGTCTCTTCCTCTCTCTCTTTCTAAAAGTATCTTATTGTAATGTACTCTCCTTTCTTCCCTTTTTGATGATGTGAAATGATAGAATGCCTATGGGATGAAATGTAGACATTATGACATAGGTTTAGGCTACAACTGACCTTCTGATAACATGTCAGAAATAGAATCATCTGGAAACAGTGGTTGACTTCTTCATATTATGCTTACTTTTTAAAATAAATAATGTAATTTTATGGCATCCTGTAAAGCAATTTTGAACAGATGCCCATAAGTGTTCATTATGTATGTCAACTTGACTGGGCCTTCTGTCCAGATATCTGGTTAAACATTATTTCTGAGTGTGTTTGGGAGGGTGTTTCCAGAAGAGATGAGTATTTGAATGGGTGGTCTGAGTGAAAAAGATAGTCTTCCCTGTGTGAATGGGCATCAACTAATCCACTGAAGGCCTGAATCGAACAAAAAAACGGAGAAATGTTGAATTCACTCTCTATTGGACTGAGATATCAATTTCCTATGCCTGCCACTCCTGGTTCTCAAATCTTCAAATTCAGACTGGCATCTACACTATCAGTTCTGGATCTCATGCTTTCAAATTGCAACACTGGATTTCTTGGGTCACCAGCAGATGGTAGATTGTGGGACTTCTCAGTCTCCGTAATAAGTGAGTCAATTTCTTATAATAAGTCTCAAAAACAAAGAAGTGCTCAAAAAGTAATGAAACATATCAAAACAATTCAGAAGCAAGTTTGAAGGGACTCCCCTGGTAAGACTGAGCTGGCAACTGAAATACACAACAAATTTACAAAATTTCATCTAACTACATACTTAAAATGGATAGGTAGATAATAGAGAGACAGGTGGATAGATAGATACATAGTTAGATATTTAGTAGACTGAGAGCAGGTAGACAATAAATAATAGTAACTAAATAAATACAATAGTTTCATGTGTTAACACAGGTAAAACACCTAGCAAATAAGAAAGAGAAGAAAAACCTCACCTCTATAGTAGAATAACAAAAAAGAAATGGTAGAATTAGGTCATCACCATATGGGCACCAATTATTACTAACAGTTATAGTAATAATTATTTCAGAATCTTCAAATGGCAGGAAATCTTCCATGTGATGAACAGAAAAAATATGCAGCCAAGAATCCTTTATCCAGCAAGACTGTCAATCAGAATAGGAGAGATAAAGGTTTTCCCAAATGAATAGAATCTTCAATAAAATTAATTAAAAACTTCAATAAAATTTATTCAATAAAATTCAAAAAGTGAATGAAATATTTATGTAGCAAGAAATTATTCACTAGTAAGAAGAAAGAAAAATAACACACAAAGTTACTTTATTGTATAAAAACTTGTAAACCATTTTTTAATCAAATCTACATTCTACACTACCTGATAGGACACAATGAGAACACAGCATCAAACTCTATGCTATCCCTGCCCCAAATGGATAACCTGAGGCTATGCATGAGGAAACATCAGACAAATATAAATTGAGGGATATTCTACAAAATCACTAGGTCACATCTTCAAAAATGCCAGGGTCATAAAAGTCAAAGAGAGATGAGCAACTAGAAGACGAGAGACACCAAAGAAGTGGGTGCATTGCCCGCTCCAGGATTAGATGCCTTACCGCAGAGAAAATAGACAAAACATGAATGGGGCTCTCTGGGTGAGTGGTGTGCAGTTCTTTGTGCTATTCCTGCAAACATTTTCCAAAGTCTATTTATTTAAGGGATAGATGAGAAAAGCATTGAGTTATCCTCAATGTATGGGTATGTGGAAAAAGGATTGAACAGAAGCTAGAATTCTCTTCCTATACTATGTATGTCAAAGCCTAAACGTATATAAAACAAAATTACATTTTTAACAGCTATCCATAAAAGTTAAAAGCAAAATGACACAAATGAACTGGACTACATGTCAAGTTAATGCCATAATCATACAATGACTTTAAAACACAGAGACGTGACTGTAGATATACTCTAAAAAGAAAAAAAAAAAACTTCAAAAAACATAGTATGGTTTTTATGGTAGCAAAGTTACTTTTCTTTGGAGTCTGGTGTGTAGGTATGTATACGCTGCGGGATAAACCAAATAAGTAATTGTGTTAGTGTCATTGAGAACACAAACAAAAAGAGTTATAAATGTAAGATGGATGAGTTTAATAACATCTCTCTGGTCCTAATTTGAATTGGAAGTAGTAGTAAGAGCTCATGATATATTTTGTCTTAAAATATGCATATTTTGTAGCTCAGCCTGCTGAAAAACCATCCTCCTGCTATTTCCCACTAACAAGAATTGGTATCCTTGGAAAATTGTATTATCTAAGTTAGGTAATGTCCAAAATGATCTTGCAACATATTGTCATAGTGGAAAACAAGGAAGCTATCAAAACTATTTCAAATGGATTCCAGAGCCAAAGGTTGATTTTTTCCCTTATAAATTTTTGAAAAAAAACTTTTATATAGAAGAGATGATATTTCATCTAGTAAAATTACTTTAATAACTTTTTATTATAAATCCAATATTTTCACTGGATTAAACTCCTTAGTATTTTTTTAAAATGTATGATGTTTCTTCTCTAATATTAAAATACTTTATCTCTAAAATATAATTATGACTTAAAATAATCTGTACAAACATAGAAATAGGCTGTGTGTGTGTACACATATGTGTGCACCAGGGTAACATGTGTCCCTGAATAGTGGTCAGAAAAGGAATATAGTTGGGAGCCTGGTTGCAATATCCATTGAGAGAAAGATCGGATCCTAAACTTTGATATCACAGTAGGTGTAAGTAGGCAGGTGCATATTTACAAGACAGCAGTCATACATGTAAGTAGGCAAGTAAGTAAGACTTCTGTGAAAACCTTGTAGATTCCAAACATATAGTTAAGCTTTGCTAAGGATGAGAACTATTAACTGTAGTATGTAGTACACTATTAAAATAGTAAAGCAGTATCTGAGACCACATGCATATAATATTGGTGGCAAATGTGTGTAAAGTAAAAAATCATGTCATTGAATAAATTTTTGCATTTGTAATCTCATAAGGTAAGGAACTGGTACAAATCTCCCAAAATTCAGGGATGGAAAAAAGAAAAGAAAAAAATTAGAAGGAAGGAAGGGAGGAAGGGAGGAAGGAAGAGAAGGAGGAAGGAAAGAGGGAGGAAGGGAAAGAGAGGGAGGGAGGAAAGAGGGAAGAAAGGAAAGAAGGAAGAAAGGAAGTAGGGAGAGAGGAAAGGAAGGAAAGGAAAGGAAAGGAAAGGAAAGGAAAGGAAAGGAAAGGAAAGGAAAGGAAAGGAAAGGAAAGGAAAGGAAAGGAAAGGAAAGGAAAGGAAAGGAAAGGAAAGGAAAGGAAAGGAAATATATTTTATTGAAGAGTCTGATTTTATCATCTTCAAAAGTACCTACCCATAATTTACTGGAGGTAAGGAATTTTTTTTAATCTTAGATTTTTAATATTTGTCCCAATCTTGCTAATCTCAAATAAACATTGTTCAGTGTATTACAGAAAACACATGTTCAGTTGCTCAGTCTCTTACATAGCCTACCTCACTCCTATTTATCTCCCCTAAGTGAGGGGTAGAAGTGGGAAGTAAAGGTTTATTTATCTTCATTACAACAGAAGAGAAGGGGACCTCTACCTCCCTGTCTCTTCCTGCCTTCCCTTGTCCACCTGAGTTGTTCTGTGCAACAGTATCTGTGGCTGCTGTAACTCAGATCTGGTTATGATCTTTGCCAATCAAAGCCAGATGGCCTTCCTCAAAATCCAGCTACAGCTAATGCTACATGGCGACCCCTGGAGTCCAGCTGTGACTCTCCTCCGCCCCAGCTCTCATGGTCAGCTCTGTGAATGAAGGTGTAGCCCCCTTGTCTCATCGTCACACCCTTACTTGGAATCCCCTGAGCCAAAATGCCTGCTACTTCTTGTCCAAAGCCTCAGAAATGAAAGGAGATGGGGGATTGCTAATCCTCAGGTTTTCCCTCCGCCATCGATAATGCATCATGAAGTTATAACCCCACATCCCAAGTTGATGCAGGTGTTGCTTTCTGATCAAATCCTTTCAGAACTCTTAGATAGAGCAGGGACACAAGCCTTCAACTCCAACATTTGTTTACCTTCGCTTGTCTAACAATTCTGTCTTGTTTGGGGCAAAATTGGGACTTATATCTAATCATTTCGCTCTCCAGCATTTTTCTGTTCACCTCCTTTTCCCTCTGATCATCCCACAGTTCAGCTCATTGCCCATGCGACAAATCCTCCTTCAATCCGGTATCTTAATAGTGGACAAGGGTCTCTTTAAGCTCAGAGAGAAACACAAAAGTTGGGGGAGAAATTTTCTTAGTTTTCACCCTCACTTGAAGGTCTCTCTGCAGCTTTATAATCCAAATCTGAATATGAAAATCTTTTTTTTTTCTATTTCACCAAGCCCTTGCTCCTGCTCTTGCAAATAATTACCTCAAGTTACTAAGACAAAGGTCTTATGTATAAAAAGACTAAAAGAGAAAAGCACAACAAAATGTGAAACTATTACTCCTTTCCTTTTGTTTATTATAATAGTCTTTTGAGCACTATTTGTTAAGTTCAGCATGGGAACAGTGATTTAATATTTCATTGTGATAATTTGCAGTTCTTGTTTTTTGCTACAGTGATTTATGAATAGACAACATAATGTCGTTTGTCTCATTTCTTTTATATGAGCACATAGCATAACCATCTTTTAATGTCTAAAATTTTTCCTGTAACCAAATATCTTAAAAGATTGTTTTTTTCTAAATTTTATATATTTAACATGTTGAAGAATGATAAAAATCAGAGAACCATAAAAATTTTAGACCTGATGGAGACCTAAGGCATAATTAAATTTAATCTCTTTCTAAAATATTTATTTATTATCATGTAAACAACATAGAAAATGTTCAACTTTCTGGATTGTTAGCAAAACATTTTTAATGTAAGCCTAGAGAGAGTACTTACAAACTTAACTGATTAGCCAGCTCTACTGAATTTGAGATTTTTCTTAATATTTTGCTATAAATATAGACTGCATAGAATGTGTGATGGTTACAGTAAGATTAAATGAAAGAGGAATAAAGTAAAATTAACATAAAGTAGCATTGAAAAGAATACACCTACCCGATTTCTTCTGAGAATATTTCTGTATTTACTAGTGGAAGTGAAAAAGAAACTTCAGATGTACTAGTTCAGAAACTAAACAAAATGTCACTCTATAAAATATTGATCGCTTATAATTGTGAATGAGAAAAGAACAAAATTTGGAAAGAGTTCCACTCATTGGAAAATCAAGGAAGGAATAGTTAGCAATAAAAGATAATCATATATCATAGGTTGATTGTGCCACATTTGCAATAAAAGAAAATTTAAGGAATTTATGTTTTATTTTTCTATAAAATAAAAAAGATATAAGAAATACTGTAACTTTAAGTCTTGATCCAAGTCATAATTGTGAATTATAAGTATAAAAAGAAATTTGCTAATGAATTTACAGTTTTAAATTTTATAATATTACTTTCAATGGAACACAGTTAAAGAGCAGAAAAATATGTCAATATTATATCTCCAAGCATATATCTATGTTATATATTATGTAATTTAACATGTTCTATATATGTAACAACACAATTTGCAAATCTCATTGATCAGATCAGGAAATTTACTTAATTTTTAAATTCATGGTATTTGTCATAAATGACACTAAAGGCTAGGTCTAGATCTATGGCCTCATTGAGTTTACAAATTAATAACAGTGCAACATAATAAGTGTATTGGGCAGTTAATCATTTAAGTTAAAAATCTACCTAAAACATAGTCCTCAAAATCTGAATTACAACAGTAAGAAAACAATTCTGAGTAACTTAAAGATTAAACAAAATCAAATTGGCTACCAAGGCATTTTTAAATGAAGGCAAGTATATCAAATCATCACATTGTACACCTTAAGTATACACAATTTTATTTGTCAATTATAAATCAATAAAGCCAGAAAAAATAAAATGAGAGCAATTATTTCTGTGGTAAGTGTCTTACTAATGTTTTCTATTCTTTTCTCAAGCCCAGTGAGTTTAAGTATGATTGCTGCTTTCAGTTTTCCATCAGGCATGTTACATTGATCCGTTTCACTTAGATCTCTCTCTCACTCCAGTCTTATCTTGTTCTTTTGGGTTAAACCAAACAATGAGTAAACAAAGGAAAAAATGCCAGAAGACGAGAATAGACATTTTTCCAAAGAAGACATACAGATGGCCAAGAGACACATGAAAAGATGCTCAACATCTTTGCATCATCATCATCATCATTAACATTAACATCATCAATAGGGAAATACAAATCAAAACTACAATGAGACATCACCTCATACCTGTCAGAATGGCTAAAAACAACAACACAAGAAACAACAGGTGTTGGCGAGGATGTGGAAAAAGAGCACTTTTGGTGGGAATGCCAGCTGGTGCAGCCACTCTGGGAAACAGTATGAAAATTCCTCAAAAAGTTAAAATAGAACTACCCTCTCATCTAGCAATGGTACTACTAGGTATTTATCCAAAGAATACAAAAATGTCAATTCAAAAGGATACATGCACCTTGGTGTTTATATCACCATTATCTACAAAGCCAAATTATGGAAACAGCCCAAATATCTATCAACTTATGATAAAGAGAGGGTGGTATATATGTACAATGGAATATTAGCCATAAAAAAGAATGAAATCTTGCCATTTGCAATAACATGGATGGAGCTACATAGTACTGTGCTAAGAGAAATATGTCAATCAGAGAAAGAAAAATACCACATGATTTCACTCATATGTAGAATTTAAGAAGCAAAACAAATGAGTAAAGTGGAAAAAAGGAGAAAGACAAATCAAGAAACAGATTCTTAATTATAGAGAACAAACTGAAGGTTGTCAGAAGGGAGTTGGGTGAGGGGAAGGGTAAAATAGATGATGGAGATTAAGGAGAACATTTGTCCTGATGAGCACTGCGTGTTGCATGGAAGTGCTGAATCACTATATTATATACCCGAAACTCAATATTACACTGTGTGTTAACTGACTGGAATTTAAATAGAAACTTTAAAAAAAAAACAAGTGTTGAGGGTGTTCCTTGACCCTCTTTAAGGTTGTCATATGAACAGGCACAAGGTACAAGGAACTATAAGGCTCTCAGAAACATGTTTCACATGCATTTCAACAAGATGCCATGTTATATTATTTTCCTCCCTAAAGACATAAAATATTACATAAGAATACAAAAAACAGCACCTGCTTTCTGCTAAAATCCTTCTTGCAATAAATCTGAATATGACAGATGAAGACTAAGGACAAGTGCAAAGTCTCCAGGAAATATGAACCACCAGATGTGCTGTTTGCCAACCGTTCTGTCCCACAAACCTGCTTTCTGACTGCTGAAGTCATCATCCTTTGAAAATAATTGTTCACTAAGCATCTTCCTGGAAATTAAAATTGTGATCATACAAATATTACTTATTCAAATCTTCTAAATATTGAGAAATTAATGAGTATCTGACAACTGTTCAAATATAACTGTGTACTATACTAAAATAGAGTTCTGTAGATGTAAGGTGAAAAAGTTTGACTTTTGCAATTACAGACATGATCTTGGAAAGATTTAAATTTTGAGTAGTCCTGCTATTTAAATATCACTGATTGGTTCTTAAATTCTAAATTTTTGCTACATTCCTAGTTTTCTGTTGCAAGTTCATTTTCTTGGCATAGAATTAAAAATTCCAATAGAGTAGTAATGTGGCATGATTGTAATGAAAGATGATACCGTTTTGAATTTCTCAGGTAAACAAATGTTGAAAGTTTGCTGATAATGCTATTCAGTCCTTTTATTTTTCCTGTGTGATTATTCAAACAAATGTAGAACCAAAGGTAGGTCAGTACTTTAGGATCTTTATTAAGAATGTCTAAAACAGTGACATATTCTGTATTGACTGCAGAAACACTGAAATTGATTTGCATCTCTACATTCATATTGAAAAAAAATATTTCTTTTCTAATGTTACACAATAGAGTGTTGAACATGAACCTCTCTTGGCAAGACATAACTATTTCCATATGCAACATACATCTGGTTAGGAAATAGAATCTTTCTATGCACATTTATCAAGACCAAGGCCTTCTATCAGCTGGCTTCTGGATTTTATGAAGTTCATCTCTTATTACCACCCAACATGTTCATTTTCTTCTACTTACCATTCAATTGGAGGGAATGAGTAGTTGCTGAATATGATTGACTGGGGGGTGACCTATGGCTGTAAAGCACGTTATGTTTGTGATGATTTGCCTGCCCTCATTTACTCTTGGGAATAAATGCTAGAGAATTGAATAAGCCAAAGAGCTGTGTGTCTATAAGTTTCAGACTACAGTCTTGCCTTTCATGAAACTTGTTTAGAAGTTCAGTTTCTTGAAATTTTCACACCCAACAATTGTAGTATTTTCAAGTGTTTCAGTAACATCTGAAACTGAGAAATTACATTAACTGCTGTTAGAGTCAGATCAGATATACTACATTAGTTTAGCATCTGAAACAGGAAATAGCAATGATTCTACCATTAAATGATTCTGCATGATCATATCAGATACATGCTAAGATCTTTAAATACATTTTATTTTGATAATGTAACTTTGAAATAGGTAATAATATTTGCACTTTATATAGAAGGAAACAGGCATAAATGATTCAAAAAAAGCATATAAATAATTTAACTAAGGGTACATTGTTCAAAAGCAGAAATACCCAGATACAACCTCAGATCTTTCTGTCATTAAATCCAGGCTTTTCATCATTTTGCTATACTGCCATTCCCACTGTATAACTTCCATCTCAAGCCCAGCATATTAGAATTGCATTTTTATGCTTATTTAAAAATTGTTCATTGCTACTAACATTAGTTGAATATTTTAGCAAGTTTTTAGTGTTTTGAAAATCAAAAATTTTCACTTTTGATTGTACTAATTTTTATTTTGCTCTTTATTCCTTTCTATAGTAGAATTCTGTTGTTCCATTATTACTGTGACTTACTAAATGCTTTCGTGGATGCATTTTATTTCTAGTTGCTTTTATATTTTGATTTTTTATATTTAATAATTCAATTAATTTAACTTCACTTTTCTTAGAATTACATTATTTTTCCTGGTGATTTTAGATGCTAAATACAACACTTGAAAGAATCACCCAAGGTCAAACTTTTTCCAAGTTTCAGGATAAAGTTCAAAAACATTTATAGAACTACAAAAACACCCAGTGCCCAACAAGGAAAGTTTTATACTGTCTCACATCTAATCAAAACCCACAAGACAGGCAAAAGAAAAAAACCCAGGAAAACACAAATCATAATGAAAGAGATAAGCAGTAAATCAAAAGTTTCCAGAAATTAAATAAAGATTAGAGTTCATAGGTAAGGGTATTTAAATATTTATTATAATAATATTCTACAAGTTCAAGAAGCTAGATAAATTGAATATGTTCATCAGAGACATGGAAAATAAATTTTTAAAAATACCCAGTAAAACTTCTAAAAGGCAAAAATTAATAATGTCTGGGATGAAAAATACACTGTATGGGATTAATGGCAGATAAGACAAAGAAGACAAAAGAGTAGTAAACTTGAAGAAATAACAGTAGAAACTTTACAAAATGAAGCATAGGAAGGGGGAAACGAAGAAAAAGAAGAAACACAGAGAGCATATGTGAACCTGGGACAACTTCAAATGGCCTAGTATACATGAAATTAAAGTCCCAGGAAGAGAGAAGAGGACAAGAAAAATTATTTGAAGAAAAGTTTCCAAATTTGATGTACCCCATAAATCACACATCCAGTGTGGGGAATAAGTTTAGAAATTCCCTGAGCTTGCACCAATGGGTTAACAAATCTTAGTATGAAAGCATCCAAGAGCCCCCAACATAGTGCAAAAGCAGAAAGATGCTTTCACAGAACCAAAGGTCCAGAATAAGCAAACAGGTAAACAGGGCTATAGACCAAAACAGGATGAACTTGTCCAGAGCAGAGCTAATTAGCCAAAGAAAGGTGCCTTGTTGACCCAGAGGTATCATGTTCTGTCTTATCGCCTAGACAAGTTAAGACAGATGCAGCACCTCATGCCGAGGTAAACAACCCTCTGCTTACTTTTGTTTTGTATTGACCCAAATTCCTAACACCAGATATCTTTGAAACCCACTTTCTCTCACACATATGAGTTAATGTTCACTGTCTCTTTCTGCACATCTATCATATTTGTAAGCCTTCTGATCCTAATAAAAATGAAGCAAGGACCTTTACTTTGGGCTCCTTCTCTTCCCACACATTATTAGCCTCTTTCATTTAGTTCTGTATCAACTCCTTTGCTGGGCAAGAGAGAATTCCAGACTTAAAGTCCGTGACAATCCAAGAAATTCAATGAACTCAAGGTTACCAAATATAAAGAAAACTTCACTAAGACAAAAAATAGTCAAATTGCTTGAACTAGGGACAAAAAAAATGTTGAAAGCCATGAGAGGAAAAAGTACATTTCATTAAGAAGAATAAAGGTAAAAATGATGGCAGATTTCTCACCAGTCAATAACCAAGCTTATACTATAAGTCAAGTAATGATATATTACCTAAAGGTAGACAGTGATAAGTTAAAGATATACCTCATAAACACTAAGGCAATCACTAAATACAACAAAAAGTTAACAGAAATAAGCCAACAAGAGATAAAATGGTATCATAAAATTTATTAATTTGTAGAAAGGAAAACATAAAAAGGGAAATAAAGAACAGAGTTCAAATGGGACAAACAGATCATGAATAGCAAAATAGATTTAAATCCATCTATATAATCACATGGAATGGAAATGGTTGAACTACTCTAAGAGTCAGAGATTGTCACATTGGATTAAAAAAAGGGAGACCTACCTAAATTCTTCTTATAAGAAACTTATCTTAAATATAAAGATACAAATGAACTAAAAGCAAAATACATATCATATGAACATTAATCAAAAGAAAGTGGGACTGACAGTATTAATAACTATAAATCAGTGTTCAAAACAAACACTATCACCAAGGATGAAGAGATTTAATTCATACTGGTATGGAAGACATTACATTCCTAAGTGTTTATACATGTAAAACAAAACACCAAAATGCTAATAGAAAATCAAGGAGAAAGAGACAAAACTGCAAATATAGTAGAGGATTTCAACAGCCTCTTTCAATAACTTACAGAACTACTAGAGACAAATTCTCTAAGGATACAGAAGCATCGAACACTATTATCAGCCACCTTGATCTAAGTGACATTTACAAACCTCCCTATACAACAGCAGAACATACATTATTTTCAGTGTGCATGGAACATATACCAGGAAAGACTATATTATTGTCATAAAGCAAGTGTCAGTAGATTTAAAGCCTTCAATCATATAAAGTATTTCTTCATATAATATATTTTTACTATAGAATTAAATTAGGAATCAATAACAAGAAGCTTTCTGGAAAAGTTTTAAATATTTAGAAATTAAATAACACATCTAAATAAACCATGGGCTGAAAAGAAATCAAAATAAAATTAGAAATCACTGTGAGCTGAATGAAAATGAAAACACAGCATATCAAAATTTGTTGTATACAACAAAACAGGAAAATTAATAATCTTAAATGGGTATATTAGAAAAGAAAGAAAGGTGTCAAGTTAATGAACTCAGCTTCCGCCTTGATGGGGCTCCTGGTGGCTCAGTTGGTTGAGTGCCCAATTTTGGCTCCCGTCAGGATCTCAGGTTTGTGAGTTCAAGCTGCCTTGGATTCTGCTTTGGATTCTGTGTTGCCCCTTCTCTGCCCCCCACTTCCTCCCCTGCAGCAACGCTGTCTCTCTCTCTCTCAAAAATAAATAAACATTAAAAAATTTTTGAAGTCAGAATATGAAAGGTGAATGAAGCTCAAAGTAAGCTTCAAATATGAAGGGAAAGGTAAGATATGAAAGAAGGGAAATATGAAATACTGAAGTGGAAATCAGTGAAAAGGAATTAGACAAAATTAACAGATCAAAAGGTGATTCTTTGTAATTATCTATGAAACTGATAAATCCATAGCCAGACTAACCAGAAAGAAAGAAATGACATCAATTTTCTTTTTTTTTTAAGTTTATTTATTATTGAGACTGAGAGAAACAGAGCATGAATGAGGGAGGTGCAGAGTGAGGGGAAACACAGAATCCAAAAGAGGCTCCAGGCTCTGAGCTGTCAGCACAGAGCCCAATGCGGGGCTGGAACCCACAAACCGTGAGATCATGAACTGAACCGAAGCCGGACACTTAACCGACTGGACCACCCAGGCGCCTCCATCAATTTTCAATATTAGGAATGAGAGAGGAGACATAAAGACTTATTCTACAGATATTTAAAGCATAAGAAGTTACATGAACAACTTGATACCAATAAATTCTACAACTATAATGAAATGAACAAATTCCTTGAAGAACACACATCACAAGTTTATTTAAGAAGAAATATATGTCTTAATAGCCCTATATGGATATAATGCAATTGAATTTATAGTTGAAAAACCTCCCCACAAAGATATGTTCAGGACCACACGGCTTCACTGTTAAATTTTACCAAACAGTTAAGGAAGAAATAAAAGTTTTGTGCACCAAAACACAAAAATGAAAACAAATCCTTAGATATACCTCACTTTCCCAAATTTAACTCAAAATGTATCATTAACTTTAATATAAAATATAAAACTACAAAACTTCCAGGAGAAAATCTTTATGACTTTGCTTTAAGCAAGCCTTTTTTAAATATAACATTGATAGGATAATCCATAAAAGACAAAGCGTGAGAAATTGATGTTCATGAAAATCACAAACTTTTGCTTTTCAAAAGACACTATCAAGAGGATAAAAAATAACGGTCACAGAGTAGGTATGTATATTTGCAATTAACATAATTGGACTTGTATCCAGAATATATAATGAACTCTCAAGATTAAAAATGGAAAGATAAACAACCCAACTTAAAAATGAACAAAATATAGAAACATATTTCACCAGAGAAGATATATGGATGGCAAATATACACATACAAAATATTCGACTTCATTAATCATTAAGGAGTGTACATAAAAATCATGAAGAGATGCCACTCTAAACCTGCTTAGAATATCTAAAATTGTAACACTGAACAAATCAAGTCCTTGCAAGGATGAGGAGCAACTGGAAATTTAGAACACGCTTTGGTGTTGTCCTTAAAAGTTAAACATATACAAACATACAAGCCATCAATTTCACTCACTTATCCAAGATTCATGAAAACATGTGTCCATAAAAATTTACACAGAAATGTTTATAGCAACTATTCATAATAGCTGAATATAGAAATACCTCAAATATTCATCATCAGGAAAATAAATCAAATTTTAGTTTATCTAATAATTGGCATATTACTCAGCAATTAAAGGGAAAGAATTATTGATATACTCAACAACATGGATCAATCCAAAATTAAATAAATAAATAAATAAAGCAAAACATTGGAAATGGAGGAATTGAAGCCAATTAATATATAGAAACTTTCAAGAATTTTGCTATAAAAATAATTGGATAAATGGAGGAGTTGGTATACAGGAAATTGAAAACTAACAAACTATAAGTAGAAGTAAAAGCCTAGATAGATGCATGACACTATGGAAGAATCTGTGGTGGGGAGACACCTTTTTTTGTTTGTTTTTTGAGAAACGGAGAAACAGTAAACAGGGGAGAGGGGCAGAGGAAGAAGGAGGGAGAGGGAGAGGGAAAATCTTAAGCACACTCCATGCTCCGTGGGAAGTCCGATGTTTTGGGTTGGGCTGGGCTTGATGCTGGTCTTAATCCCATTACTCTGGGACCATGGCCTTAGCTGAAATCAAGAGTGGGGCACCCAACCCACTGAGCCACCTACGCACCCCTGGTGGAAGACATGTTTGATGCAGAAGAAAGAGGGTGGCATTTCTCAGCCACTTAAGAAAAGACAAGGGAGTCAACTATAAAGGGGGGTTAGACAGTATGTGGGAACGTGTAGCTAGTAGATAGGTAGAAAAGGTGTTTGGAAATTTTGAAATGTCTCTTCTGTTTTTTAATTTTCTCACAAAAATAGAAGAGATGATTGTCAGGTAAGAGTGAAGAATATGAAGAGAAAGAAGAGGGGTGTTGGATTTTGAGACAAGAAGAGAAAGTAGCAAGTGGGAGAGTGGATGGATTAGATACAATGACTGCCAGGAGTTCAAGGAACTGAGAAGCCGTTGTTTTGGAAGTGTTGGGCCATGGATTGAAATCTCCAAGATGTGGTTTTACAGTGACAGTAAATCAGAAGCATAAGTTTTCAAAATACAGAAATATTTGCAGTGGAAGTGATGGGTTATGACCTAACAGTAGCTACATTGTTACAACAATGAAGGTAATGGATACTATTGTCTGGTACAAGAAATTCAAAATTAATGAGTCTTAGGGAAGAGGAAGGAAAAATGGTCTAAAAAATTTATTTTATTTATTTTATTTTATTTATTTTTGAGACAGAGAGTGACAGAGGACAAGTGGGAGAGAGACAGAGAGAGAAGGAGACACAGAATCTGAAATAGACTTCAGAATCTGAATAGACTTCCCTCCCAGCTGTCAGCACAGAGCTCAACGCAGGACTCAAAACCCACAAACCATGAGATCATGACCTGAGCCAAAGTCGGACACTTAACTGACTGAGCCACCCAGGCGCCCCTAAAAAAAGCAATTTATATCAATGAGAGCTCTCACCCCACTTTCAGGTTCAGTGGTATGAAATAAACTACGGAGATCATAGTATTCTCAAAGGAGATTTGAATATCTGTTAGAGCAGTAATTCAAGGAACTGTTCAGAAAAAGGTTGAAGATATACAGGATTTTCTTTTTCTAGTAATGTTCTGTATGTTCCAGAAGAATCAGTGGAAGGCTTTCACAAGTTGGGAGGTGGCTGAGAAATAGAGAATTTGAAATATGCAGTCTCTTTGGTGACTTTGAGTCACCAAGTGATAAAAGTCATAGAAGATAGTGATGGCCTGGAGTCTAGGCTTGTCATGGTCACATGTATAATCAGATAGAGACATGTCAGTATTATTTCTAGTAGTCTAAAGACAAGTGGAGTTGAGTACTATATTTAGAGAAAAAAATGGGATTAGTATAGGCCAGGCAGCTTCCTGTCTCTCTTCTTGCAGTAGGAAACTTAGTAACTAAAGAAAAGATGTGAAAATTAATAAAGAAAACATTATTTTAAATAGAGTCAAGAGGCCAGCAGGGGGCACTCTCATGCCCTACCACTCCTGGTCAATGGCAGACCCAACAGAAAGATGAGTATCTTGCAAATTATTACTGCCTATTGTAGCTACTATTTTACTATGCTAGCAGGAGGAAGCAAGGTTTTCTCCTCCCGCAGCAACACCCCAAAGGAGGAGAGATTGTCCCGGCTCAGTCAATGAAAAGCCACTATACTTCAAACTCCCAGTTTGTTCCAATGGAACTTTTGTTAATAACAGCTCTCTACCCTCCCCATTTCGCACTGTAAAAGAGCATATTCCTGGGGCCCCTGGGTGGCTCAGTCAGTTAAGCATCCTACTTCGGCTCAAGGCATGATCTCGCTGTTGGTGGGTTTGAGCCCCACATCAGGTTCTGTGCTGACAGCTCAGAGCCTGGAGCCTGCTTCCGATTCTGTGTGTCCCTCTCTGACTCTCACCCACTCATGCTCTGTCGCTGTCTCAAAAATAAATAAACTATATAAAAAAATTTTACAATTAAAAAAATAAAGAGCGTGTTCCTATTCTCTGTTCCCTGGACTTGCTCATGGTTTTGTGGTAGCTTGCTTGTCCTGAATTGCAATTCTCTGCAATTCCTGAAAAAAAGAACAAATTTTTTTCTGGTAAAATAAGTGGTAGTTTTATTTTGTAAGGTTAACCAGGACAATCATGTCTAGAGGCTTTCCTTAACTTCTATGGGTAGAGGCTGAAAAGTCTGGATAGAGGCCCTCTTACTTTTAGTCCATAATACCTACTTTTGACTTGCGTAGACAGAATTAATTTCCCTCCTAAGTGACTTCAGAACCACTGCCTGAATACATGATGGACTATTTAAATGGCTCTTTCTTATCCCCAGGGACCAGGTGATAGAGCCAGAATTTCTGTTAGCTCCACTCAGCAATTATGACAAAATTAATACTTTTCCTAGGATTATTATTATTTTTTCATTCTGTAATTTTCTTCATATGGATACACTAATCGTATCCTCTCTTACTTATACAATGACTGGAAAAGATGACCATCTAAATTCAGTGACAATTTAGCAAAATATTCTAAGCTGGCTGACATCTTTCCAAGACATAATGCTCTTGGGTAGAATCAAAGCCCTAACCAAAGTGCCATGTTTTTACCCACCCAAGTCTTCATCTCTGCTGAATGGAATATCCCGTTTTTGGAGATCAATGAATGGCAGGTGAGTTTTAAAGATGTAATGCCGTAAACATGAGAATGGGTATCTATACATATTTACTTCAATGACAATGTTAGCACATTGACTTCACAATGACTTGTGAAGCACATTGCAGTTTATACTGTAATGTAATGTTTGATTCTCCCATAATATTGTGCATATGTTACCTTTACTGCTTTGTAGCTAAGAAAAATGAGTTCCAAAGAGGTTAAGGGTACACAAGAGGTCTGTGCTGAAACTCAACCCTTCTGATTACAGTACATTAACGCTTTCATTTTCAGAATACTTAATACATTAAAAGAAGAACCGGAACTAGAGTATGTCTCTCCTGAGTCATAGTCGTAAGTCCTTAACACGCATCTCTTTATGCAAAGGACAATTTGGAACATTTGAGTTCCTTGAATGAGACATAGTTCAACCAATATATGATATTTAATTTTTTTGTCCTAGGTGGGCCAGATGTATAATATTCTGTCTCTTTCTCCCTCTCTGTCTGTCTCTCTCTTCCTCCCCAGCTAATCTCTTTCTAGTTATGTTCATTTTTGCCTACTGTATTCTTTTATTTTGATTTTAAATTGTAAGCTATGGTTGTGAACAATAATAGACAGAGGGACTCTGTTTTTCAGTGCCTCTAGAAATTAATTTTAAAATCTCTGGAGTAACTGATTTGGTTCACCACACTGAAATCATAATGTTAGTCATACATGTCTCCAAGGGTGAATATAATTTAGAAAATGTTGACATGAAATTTGCATATAGACAGTATTTGGATACTAAATATACTTAATTACATTCCATGAATATATCCCATTTCACTTTACTTGTGGCAGGAATGTGATTATTCTTGCACTGATTGAACACAAAGAAAGCCGCTAGTCCCTTTTTTTTATTGTGCAGTACCACAAATGGTAGAGAAATGTATTTAAATCTGCTTATCAATGAGTAAGATAAAAAGTAGAATAAAATTTTATGATAAAATTTCCCGGCTTTATGTTGATGGAGAAGATTGAGAACACTCCTGTGCCTATTAAATGTTAAGGAGAGTACTGGGAAAAGGTTCATGGGAGTAACCTGAAAAGAAAAAGGAATATATTAAACAGGAGGGCCACATCCTGGCTTTTTTTTTTCTCATAAAACTGTAAACTAATTCATCTGCACTTAAGTAGGGAGTAAGTTATTCATGAATAGGGACTTAACGTTCACTCCAACCTGAATATTTGGGAAATAAATTAATATGTAAACTATAGCTAAATCAGAGAGATGATTAGATTGGTTATGGTGGAGTTTTAGCTTCAAAAGGTGAGAAATATATGCAAAGCTCTTGATATTATTAATTTTGCTTCAAATCCAATAGGGGTTCATAGTCCCATTGGAATGTGTCTTGGGTAGTAAAAATGCATAGGATCTACACTTTCTCAAATATTTCATTTCCAGAGCAATATAAGAGATCACAGGCATTACAATCTAACCTACTGGGAGACTCCTAGATTCTTCATCAGGCTATCCATTTGGACACATTATTCATATAGAAAAAATATTAATCTTCCTTCTTATTTGAGAATTCTATCATTTGTCTAATGTTCTTCTGGCTTCTTTTCCTACCACTTCACTTGGTCATCTTAAAAGAAACCGAATAGAATGAGTAGTAATCCCTCCTGGGACAGCAGGTTTACAATATGTAAATATATATAATATGTGTATAACCATCCACAAGGAGGGATATGATGTCTGCTAGTTAGCAACAAGCCAAAGATGATAATAAAATCATTAGTTCTGTCAATATAAATGCTAATAGAAAAGGAAAATTGGATCCATGCCTGGTATCGCATTTTCTCTGATAGGAAATTAGAGCAGAGAAATCGAATCTGACAAATCTTAACATTTATAGACCAACATCAAAACTGTAGTCCAGCGTACGCAATAAATGGCAGAATGCTTCTTAATTAAACTGTGCTTTTGTTAGGTCAGGATGAATAGCTTCTGCCTGGCCAACAAAGTGATCCACAGTCTCCCAGAGGGATCCTTAAAAAATATAGTACAAAATAAAGGCCATAATGTTAGCAAAAATCAAGCTGACAAGCCTGCACTAATTATCTTTGGTATACAACACTGCTAATAGAGCTGCTGTCTGAAAGATAATAGAGGTGAACTCATTAGCAGTGCCTTGAACTAATGTTTGTAAGGGGAGCATTTATTGTCTGCTGGTCCTTGCATAGTCCCACATTTTACAACAGCGTATTAAACAGGGATCAAACCTGATTTGCGAGCATTTTTTAACCTCTTGGTATAAATGCCTTCATTTGGGAGAAAACAAATTTAAGTAAATTGGAGAGTATATAAGACTTTTAGGGGCAGATCAGGCAATGGATGGCAGAAATACATTTAAAATGTTTCATCTTAGAGGCACCTGCATGATTCAGTCAGTTAAGCATCCAACCACAGCTCAGGTCAGGATCTCAAGGTTGGTGAGTTCGAGCCCTGCATCAGGCTCTCTGTTGTCAGCACAGAGCCCACTTCAGATCCTCTCTCTCTCTCTCTCAAAAATTAATAAACATGTTTTTAAAAATGTTTCACTTTTGATAAAGAACTTAAAAGATATCCAAAGTCAGCTATGGAAATCTCCCCCATCAAACTTTTCCTATATAAATGTATAAATGGGAACAAAGTCTATAATAGATATAGACATACAGTTTAGCATTTTCTGTAACTTGGTCATTGTTTTTAATGCTAAAAATTTTTAGTAACATTAGTAACACTATTTTTTACACTAGTAACACTAATGGAAATGATTTCCATTGTTTTATAAAGAAAAGTATGTTTTTTGATTTTTATGTTTGGAAAATAACAATGGAATAACCAGGCAGCTCTGTTTTTATTGGTTGCTTTTGGTTTAGTTTCATTTGGTTGGTTATTTGAGTGTAAGGGCATGACTGAATTAATCTGGGACATAATCTTCTTTATTTCTATTTGGCAATATTTATTTCAGTTCCCTCCTCCCTTCACTCTGGACATCCTACATAGGCCCCTCCTTCTACATAAGATTACAATCTGCATGTATCCACCAAGGTTCCTTGCATCACCTTGGAAATGCCACCATTTGCAATGATTGTGTAATGATACCCTAATTGTTTATTTCACTAATGTTTAATGTGTAGTGCTCTCTCTACTTGCATGGAGTAATTTCTTGTAGAATTTTTATTTAGTCAACTCCTATTTTATTCAAACTACAGTTTTAACTAAGGAATTAAAAACCAAATTATAAGTTTTCTCTCTCTGAAATTGCATTTCAATGCCCATTTTTCTCTGGTGAATTTTTGTCAGAAATATTTAATTTCAAAGACCCCAGTGCTATGAAGCACCCCACTAAGGAATAACACATATTACCTTCAGGTAATTACCTTTAGGTAAGTCTTCAATTTATATGTATTTCTCAAAGATACAGTTAATGTGTGTTTTTAAATAAACAATATGATTCATACTGTTTGAATATTTTAAAAAATTAGCTCTATTAGTAAATTATTATGCTTCTTTAAAACTGTCCACAAATCATATTGTTTAAATTAGTCCCCACTCATTTCAAATATATTTCCCACTAGGCAATTAATATCTAGGACAAATGTTGACATCATACACAAAACAAATACAACAAACATTATAAACATGTAGTTTTATATAAAAGATGATGTAGAAATTTAGTAGCTGTGTTTCAGGCATTACATATGCACATTCATTGTATTAAGTATTGAGGTTTGTGTATGTTGTGTCTGTGTCCACACATGTACCTGAACTTCAGAATTTTGTAGTTGGTTAGCCAGAAGCTGTGGCAATAAATCTGAAAATTGTGTAGGTGGGTGGAATTAATGAGTCTGAAGTTATACAACGTCTGAGTTGAAAGAACTGGAAAATGAAAGCAAGAAAACTTACATAACCTCCTCCTAGTTGGATTGTAAAATTCAAATAACCTGAAAAGTAGTGTAGAATTTCAGGGTAAGGATCTAGGAGAATTATGATGTTGAAAGAGTGCATTGCATTACCATCCTATTGCTGTTACTCCACACCTGGTAAGAACGCCTGAGTGAATCCAGCCTGGACCAGACCCAGTGGTTTCTCTCCGACTATGACCTTGAAGTGCTTTGAGAAGGACAACTTGCCTGTTTTCCATTGTCTGAGAGGAAATGTCCACCTATCAGGAGAAGTTTTTCAACCTCTCGATACTATCTTTTTTAACATAAATCATCTAAAAGAAAATTTACTTGATTTCTTCTGTACATGAGTGGCTTTATTATAGTTCATTTAGCAGATCTCATTGTGTTTTTCTAATTTATTCTAATCTATTTCAAACTCTTTACATACCTTCTGATGACCAGAAAAATTTGAAAAACAATAACAAAACATTGAAGAATACTGCTACACACACACACACACACACACACACACACACACACACACACACACACAGCCTTTCCTTCATCTACTTCCAGAAAAAGTACATGTTGGGTGTCTCTGTCATGATCCACACCCAAGGACTTTAGTAAAAATGAAACAAGAACAAAAGACAGCAATTTCTTTTTTAAATAACAGAACTTGAAGTTCTAGTCTTTGAGAATCAAATATTTTATTTTGCTCATATATCTAAAGCTCCACTTGTAATTATCTCATGTGATGGAAAGACGGAAAACACTGAAACTATTTAATGAGTTTGCTGAATAGATTAATACAAAATAACTAAAGCATTTTGAAAACATGACATGCCTTTTGACTGCAAATGAACAACCAAGATGTCCTTAATTAATAACATATAAACAGGTTTATTCATTTTTTAGCAAATAGAATTTCCAGACATTCAGTATATTGCACAGCAAAAGAAAGTTTAAGTAATGTTTACTTTTGGCAAAACTTTAACGATTACTAAACTAAAACACAAATGGTTATCATTTGTTGTAACCCAAGAATTTTCTTAGGAAAATTTTCAGTTAACCAAGGGGTCAGTACATTTGTTTGTACGTTTTTTGAATACAGAGAACATATACTGCATTTTTACCACTAGGACAGAAAAATGTAAAATAGATAAAGCAGAAGCATCAATAAAAAGCAGAGAAGTCCTCCAGAGCTTCATGAGGACATGCAAAAGGACAGAGGAGAGGAGGGAAGACTGGACAAGAGGGATATGAAACAGGTTTATTTTAACGCTGTCTTGACCCAGTTTTGAGGTCCTGGCCAGAAGGAAGTCAGTGCCCCTTCTTGAGTAGCTAAGTCTATATACCCCAATCACTTGTGTCATTGGGTTTTCATATACTGGGTTATGCACACTATGCATCTTCCCTGATATACTCAGGGCCAGGCACCATGCACCTGGGGAGAGCCCCAGAGCCCACAAAATATTCAAATTAGCTAATCCACGAGGATCCTGGAAATCTAGCTATCCATTCCCACTTGCCATGTTTAAGCTTCCCCTTACAGCTCCACCTAGCTGTTACCCCATCCATGGAGGGGCCATGCTCTGTATCGCTCTGTATGACAGCCACCTCTATTTTAGAACTATAAGAAACAAAGAGCTCTGCCTTCCATCTATCTTGGTGTCACTGTTGTGTCCTATCATGAAAAGAACCTTTATATCTTATAAAATAAGGAATTTCAGATGTTGCCCATTAGAGGAGTCCTGGCATTTGAATGCCGCAGAAATGAGCCTACACCAAGGTCATTGTCTTGGTGTGGCCTAGAGAAGCATGACCTTGGGACAAAGTAGTGAATACAGAAAGGTGGCAACCAGGCCTTCCCTGCAGCAAGAGAACCTAAGTTGCACAACTCGCAATGATACTCTGAACCCTACTCCAAGGATAGATTTTAAATTAATCTGTGCATGAAATTCTGTGACTGTGAATTGTGCAGGAGTAAGTTAGTGATTTCAATCAGCCATCAGACTGCAAGGAAAGAATAGTAGTCCAAATCTGTGGTGGAATTTTTCCTTCTCTCCTTTCAGCCATCAGCCAAAAAAATGTGAGTATGCACAATTGCCACTATTGATAGGCAACTATGAACCATGAATGGAATGAGCAGCAGAATGAAGCCCATGTTTTCCAGTGCCAGAATGGCCACCAAACTGTGACACAAGTAATCTGCTTGCCTCTGGACTTCAAATTATGTATAGTCAGAGTCTGGGTATCTTTTGGTCCTCTGCATCAAGAAACAGCCTACAGGATTTAATTTTTCATGCTTTGCAAATATAGGTACATGCTTTCACCTGTATGAGGTATCTGAGCACTGAAACCAATCTGTTCAATGAAGGCTCAACAAAACTCCTTCAGAGTGGCATTTTTCTCTTCCAAAAAATGCACTTCAACCAGCTCTGTTTGTTCCTATATGGATCGAGGAGACAAACAGCAATGACATGCATTAAGGACAATGTTTATAAAGAAATCTGTTCTAACAAGCTCTTCTAATCACTCCTGCAAATATTGGCATATTTTGACATTGTAGTTTTAATAAATGCAAGAATCTGTTGCAGTTGATTATCTGCTTTACATTTGAAAAGTGTATCGATCACTTGACTTGAATTAAAGATGCAAGTTTCTTAATTGGACAATCAGGATCAGGAAGCTGGATATATGTTCAAGAAAAGCCTCTCTTTTATTGACTTCCTCATAGGAACTAATGAGATTATCATTTAGGGTAATTTTGCTTCTTCTACTGATTGAAATATTATGATTGTACAATATTGACTTTCCTTGATAATAAAGTGCATTTGGATTATGAAAACTCATTTCAATGACTTGGGATTTGGCTCTTGATTATTTTAAGAAACTTTATTCTTTCTAATTACTGAAAACTTTATTTTCTACATAGAATGATCTGAGCAACCTTGGCTTTATTCATAAAGTCAAAACATTTAAACTTAAACTATAGAAGACATCGAATTCAAAGTTTTATGCCTTCTCTAAAAAGGCAATTCCTAAAATTTCAAGGTCTTGATGACTAAGAAAAAAAGAAAATATGTTCTGAGGAAATTAGAAACCATAGTATTGAGGGCAATACCTTCCCTAGAATTTCTCCTTCCACTTTCCCTTCTTTTTCATCATTTTTGTAATCCATAGCATTCTTGATTGCATATGCATTTTCAAAAGCATCCACCTGTCTCATTTCATTTGTATCCCAATTTGAGACAGGTGTTATTTCCCAAATCTTATAAATAAAAGCATTGAATTTCAAGTAATTTAATATTTGCTCTATGTCAAAGGCTTGGTTTCTGGCAGACCTGGAATTAGAACCTACTTTTCCTTCCCAGATTGCTTTATGGTTCAATCCAAACTCTTTTCATCAGAGTACAAATTGATTAGGAAATTTTTAATGTGTTAGCCTGTATACACATGACACATGTAATATATTTATATGATACATTCAGAGTTAAATATTGTTACTACTATTCCTAGTTGTTTTTTCCAACCCATTTTAATGTATATTCATTTGACTGTGCTTCTCAGACCCAGCATTTACTTTCAGATGTTATATGAAACAAGTAGACAGAAATAAGGTTTTCATATCACTTCTTTTAAGAAGGGCCACCGTTATGGAGTCCTAAATGAAAGGCCTTCTCCAAAAGATAATCTTTTCATTTATTTTTCTTTTCTGTTGTTGTTTTTGTTTTGAGTACACCCATAGCTGCAGTATTTGGCAGAGAACGTGAAATGAGGATTTGGCGTAAGTTCTGGTACCCTAGGGTCCGGCACAGGTTCCCACAGCACAGAGCAGACAGGAAATTAGCTCTTTACGTATTTTATATGTGCTTCCTAGAAAGCTGAAGCATCTAGGTGAGTCCTGGATTGCTCTAACTGCCTTCTCACCACTCCTGTTTACTAGATCATAATCATTCTTATTAAACCTACTTTCATTAAATTACAGAAATTATTTCTTGGGGCTCATGATGGGGACCACTTATCTACTGGCCACACTGAGTTCTTCCCAGCAGCAACTGGGTGAGTTAATAAATGTTCCCAAAACACAGTAGTAGCACTCTCTGAATCCAGCTTCAGTATTTGAATTCTTTGTACTCAGTCAGCTATCCCAAGTGGGATGAAAAGTAACCGCAAATAAAATATTAGTATAATTCAGCACCAAATTCAGAAAGAGTTTACTCAGACAAAGTATCTTCTATAGAGTCTGCCAATAAATTTGTGATTTCCAGGGATAGGAAAAGAGAGGAAACAGCTTACTTTTACTCTTCAAATTCTATGTATTAATGATATGAATGTGCACAGTAGCATTCTCCTTATTTACCAATCTAAATAAGAGGGAAAAAAAACATAGATTCTCTCATTTAGAGAAAATCTGAACCATTTTCTGGTTCCTTCTGCTTAATATATCATCTTTATATAATTCACATTAAAATGTTCCCAATTGCAACTCCTTTAATTCATTGTATAAATGATTCAGAAGATGGAGTACCCAGGCGGACTGCTGCCTTCATAGAAAACCATCTTCTACACCTTCATATAAAACCCGAAGTTAACGTATGTTATAACATAGTTTATTGCATCTACTTGAATATTTTAGAGATTATATAATATCTCCACTCCTTTATTTTCTTATATAACAAATATTTATTGAGTGACTACTCTGTTCAAGTATTGCTTGACATTAACCACTGAACAAAACAAAGATCTCTCCTCCCTTCATGTGATATTTACATGGACTAACAAATCAGTATGTAATAATTCTTATAAACTATATGCCAACAAAAAGGTGGAATGCAGATCATAACTTTGTCTTTGCCAGAAGGCCCCTATGTAGACATAAAAAGGGAATTTCTGGGCATTGGAGAGTAGTCATAGATAATAGAACGTGGCATAAAGGGTCTTTCAGATGCCTCAAAAGAAAGGCTGCATAAATAGGGTGTGTCAAGAATTTCAGGACTTGAAAATTCCCAGATATTTGGACCTTTTTGGCCAGACTTCCTGATTAGCAGAATGTATTATAGCATAGATATTTCTTCATGTGTGACGACCTGACCACTCCAGCCGGGGGAGGGTAGTCATTTGTTCAGAGCTCCTCAGACTGGAAGTTTGCTCACCCTGCGTGGCTTGATGACCAGTGGCACATTCATTTGAAAGAAGGAAAATAGACTCAAGAAATCTGTTCTCTGCAGAGTGTAAAAAAGCAAAAAAGAAAGAAAGAAATCTGCTCTCACTCCTGAATGCCACTTCCTTTCTGATGTTGAATAATGTCTATACATGTAACTAATTAAGTCTGGGACTTTCTTTGCCACCATCCTCAAACCCAGCCCCAGTCTTCCTGGACCCTGTGCATAATCAACCATCGAGTTAGTTAATCCTCCAATTCCAATGTTGCAAGGAAGATATTTAAAGGTAATTCTTCCCTTAAATGTTTCCCTTTTTCACTCTATTTCCCTTTTATTTCCGGACCTGAGCTTCCATTTCAGCCTGTATACTCCGAAGTATAATCATTTTCCATATTAGAAATCATCTTTTCTAAACCAAGTACTCTCCTATATCTCTCATGAGTTTTGTGCTCTGTTTGCCTTTCATGTTCTTTAAAGAATTGGGTTCTGTTATAAATAAAATTTTGTGTGAAGAGCATTTGAATGGGGTGCTTCATATTTCTTGAATAATAATGGAATCTTTACTATAAATAATAATGGTGGAATAGAGAATGAAAGACAGAAAGTCCCACAAATCAATGAACAAGACCATAAGAGAAATAAGTGGTAAATGTTAGTATAAATAACACAAAGGAGTGTTATACCTTTAGAATGTTTCAGAAGCAAAGCCTACCAAATAGCCTCATAGTCACAATGCATTGTGATCGACTTTCATAATCTTCCTATATTAAATGCAAAGTGATATTGGGATAATTCTTCTCTTTTCAAGCTTTCAGGGTAATGAATTTGTTTTGAATTTCAATTCAAAGGGAATCTTCACTATTCCCATTGAAACAATCTTGCTGATCAGCAACATTTGGTGCAAATAGTAATCAAGCTTCAAAATTATGCAAAACATTCCTTATATCTCAAGAATTTCACTGAATTATTTAAAACTCAGTGTTGGAAACAAGCACCAGCTGTGGTGTGAAGGGGGTGGGGATTTGTAAATATGCACAAAGGATTAGAATGTTCAGTGAGTATAACTCACATATTTGCATGTCCTTCTTTGGGCTGGATGGTGGTAAAACCACACTAAAACCTAACTGCACAACAGGCATCGTTTACCCACAGAGAATTTTTTGGTATTAATTACAAGGTGTTTTGTCATGATACCTGGTCATCTATTTAAAACTTTCAAGCAAGATTACATAACTCCAGTTCATTTGTACAGACTGTGTATTAATATGACGTGATATTAACTGTATAATGCATTCCTGGATGAAATGTACAGCAATGGCATAATCCCAAATGACACCAAAGCAAGAATCAACATTACCATCTTCCCAAAATATTGTCACTTCATGGATAACAGTTCATGATAATTTGGTCAATAAAAATAAAATCATAATAAAGACTAAAGCAAAATGAAAAATTAAGGTGTAATTATACAACTAAATATTACTTTCAGTTATTGTTCAAACATACTGGAGATGGCAGAGATTTTATTGTCTTGGTACATCTGTGTTATATAGCAATATCAGACAACATTCCCTGTCAAAACTACAGTTATTGTGATGTTTCTGCCTTTGATTCTGTCAAAACCCCAAGATGAAAAGAAAAGGACAAAGAGGAGTGGAAATGCATAGTGACCTGTTTGTTACACTAATACTATCTTATTAATCAATGATCTAGAGAGCCACCAATTATGCTTTTAACAGGACAGTAATAGGCATTCTTAATCTTTCCTCCCCTTGATCACTGCATTCTTTTACCAAAAATAGGTACTATTTCTGTGATTTACATCTTTCTCTTGAGTTAGGGGATAAGATAAATTCAGTTCAAGGCATATTTATCAAACTTCTATTATGAATGCTTTGGAATATTCAAATGATCCCAGTCCAAAAAGAATTGAAAATGTTATTAGTTAATAAGTTTGATTTACCAATCTAGGCACCTGGAGCTACTGACCTTTAAAGAATGCTTATATTAACTCATGAATTTCACATTAATAAATAAATATCTTAAAAACTGAATTTCTGAGCAAATCTGGCTCTCTCAGTAGGTAGAGCACACAACTCTTGATCTTGGGGTTGGAAGTTCAAGCCCTGCGTTGGGTGTAGAGATTACCTAAAAATAAAAAATCTTTAAAAAATTAAACCTCTGAGTAACATATATTAAAATAGATGTGAGGGAATATTTCTTTCTTGTTGAGACATTAGGAAATTGATTCCTCTATGAATAGGTATAAACCTGTCCAAATACGTGATGAATCTTTTCAGACCTCTTTGTACACTGGGGACCATGAGAGGAAAATATAGTCAAGCTTACAATATTGCTCAATTAGTTTGAAGACAATTGTTTTTCCCGGCCTGAGTATGATTTGCCAAAGCAACTTCCTGCTTTGTGCCTTCTTCCCCTCAATGGGGAAAACAAGAAAAATGAGAAATTGAGAGAAGACTGAGAAAAAAATCTTTATTAGAATAAGAGTAGGCACCTCAGACATCTTAAAAGGAAAAAAAAGCCAGGAAGATCTGTTAGCAAAAAGAGAGCTTGAGACAGATCATAAGAACTGGTAGATAAGAGTTCAATGGTAACTTAATTAGCTCTATTCCAAAGACTGTCAGTTAAATAAAGAAACTCTTAGGATATATACTTTTCTCTTTCATGCAATGAAAGGAAATGACTCTATTATATGCTGTTTTGCAGAACATGTGTTTAGTCATATTCTGAGTAATTTTGCTTGAAATACTGTGGCTTTATTGAAAGCACGAGCAGGAAACAAGAAGTGTTTATGTCTCAGATGAGAATTGTCATGAATGTTTTGCACAATTTCACTGTACAACGTGTCCACTCTAAGTGTATGTGACATTCTAAACTGCCTGTGGGAAAGCATGAAACCAAAGAGAAATTAAAGTAATTCCTAAACTAGAGGGAAAGACTAAGGCTACACTTATTTTACTTTAGTATTATGAATACTAAATGCTTTGTTGATAAATATAAAGTTATCTAAAGCAAGAATAATCAGAGTATTTTTTTTACCATTTTATGTTTAATGTGCATTTTTTTCCAAATTAAAAAAAATAAAGAATAGACTTTCGTGGGCAAAATTGTGCAAAAATACTTACATTGCAATATGTTAAAATATGCAGATTTCTTTTACCCGCATAATGTGGTTTAATCATTACATAACCACCTGGTAAGTGGGTATCAATGTTTTACTGGGAATTGAAGAGATTAAATGATATTTTCAAAGAACCATAGAGACTGGCAAATTCAATTTGCAGCTCAGGCTCCTGATCCTTTACTCAGCACACTTTTTCTACCATAAATGTGTTACAGTGCTGCTCTCTTCTTTCCTTATTTCTTTTCTCCAACCTTTTGTAAGATTAGCAGGACTTCCATTAATTCTGTTTTTACCCGTAATCTTTGCAGGCTTTCCCTTCTTGTGCCAGGTAATGTATCTAAGTAACAGATTGTTTGAACAATCTGACTTTTGGCCAACTCAAACAGGATACTATTAGAGTAAGTATGCTTTTATTTTCTCCTTAGCATCTTTAATTCTCACCTAAGAATTCCACAAGAGGCCTGGCCAAGTAGCTGCCTGGGTACACAAACTACATTCTCCCTAAGGAGATAAGCACTAAAGGGAGGGATCAAGTCCTAAATTCTAGAGGCCGTAGATGCTAGTCACACCTATATGGAACTATAAACCTCATCTTGTATTGTTTCTTTTTTTTATTCTCCCTAGTTTCCCACTCAGCCCCTCCAGATCTTGTTTTTTCACCTTCCTTATACTTTTGATCCTGACTTTTCCCAGAGACCAGTTTTGTTATTTTTTAAATTTATTTTTGCTTTTTGACAGCAATAGAGAGCACATGTGTGCATGAGCAGAGGAGGGGGAGAGGGTGAGATAGAATCTTCAATCAGCCCCTTGGTGAGGGGTGGAGGGGGGGGTCTCAATGTCACAACCGTGAGCTAATAACCGGAGCCAAAATCAAGAGTCAAAGGATTAACCGCATGAGCCACCCAGGCGCCTTGCTCTGTTTTCAATCCATTTCTAAAATATATAATAACTTCACATTCTAATATCATATATTGCTTATTTGCTTCCTGTTACACTCTTTCCTCCAATCATCGATTCAGCAAATATTTGCTATGTAGCAGAATTTGGGCTATGCACTGGGGACAAAAAAAATGCCATCTTTAAAAAAAATTTTTTTTAATGTTCATTCATTTTTGAGATAGAGAGAGACAGTGTGCTAGCAGGAAAGAGGGAGAGAGAGGGAGATACACAATTCGAAGCAAGCCCCAGGCTCTGAACTGTCAGCCCAGAACCTGATGTGGGGACTTCAACCCATGAACTTTGAGACCATGACCTGAGCCAAAGTCATGTGCTTAACTGACTGAGCCACACAGGTGCCCCCAAAATATGCCATCTTTTAAAGACTATTTTCCAAGATGATTTTACTTAAAGAGAAATATAAACACAAGTAGTGGAATTTCTTAATAAACAGTTCAAGAAGAACTTCAAGAGCATAGTAATGGTAAGAACATGGCAAGAGGATGGATGTGAATGGGGTGTTAGGAGAGTTAATATTTGAACTGATTTTTGAGGTAGAATCAGGAGATTAAAAACACCATGGCATTCCAGAGAGAGGTTGCACAATATGTAAATCACAGAATATGAAATAGCATTATGATTTCTGAAGGAAGCCTGGACTATAGATGCATTTTCGAAGTGGTAAGAGATAGAGTTCAGAAGGCAGATAAGAACCAGATTGCAAAGAACACTTTATACCACATCAAGAAGTCGATTTTGTTCCTATGGGTAGCAGGGCACCTATTCAATGATTTTTAAAGGGGGAATAATATAATCAGCTAAAAATGTTTAAAAAGGCATGCTGGTGACAATGTAGAAAATGAATTGGGGAAAGGAAAAGATAAGAAGTAGGGGGAAAGAGTTAGAAAGTAGTTACACACATCCAATTATGTCACAATGAGAATCTTAATGACAAAATCTAAACCTGAGTGGTAGATCCAAGCAATAATAATAATAATAATAATAATAATAATAATAAAGAACAGAAGTGTGTGCAATATACATAAAGTACACAGAAGATAGGTTTGTTGATTCTGTGTGTGAAAAGGATGAGATCAAAGAGGAAGTCACAACCTAGAGGGAATTTCTAACTTTGTGGGATTGTCAAAGTGAATGATGGCCAATGAATGGCATTACAGTGGTAGAGAAGAAAATGTGATGAAGCTGTTCTGAAGTGGAAGGTGTCACATGTCATCTAGGATAATGGATTGATGAAGGTGAAGTTTGCAGGTGGTAAAACAATGGTGAGTCAGAAATTCTTGGTTTCTGGAGAAAAATGTCTCAATAGAGAGATAATGTGGTCTTTTGTGGAATTCTGAGACCCAAAGGGAATCTGGCATCTCGTCAGTGTCTCAAAGGCACCCTATGACCACAACACATTTGCTAAAGCATTGGAGCTCAGGGTACCATCAGCTAAATTTCCAAGAGTTAGGATTGCTCAGACTTCTCCCCTGAAGAGGGATGCAAATTTGCACCTTCCTTTACACAGGAACCACAGAACATAAATTATTCATTTAAGAACAAGGCTGAACACAGAAATTAGAAAGACACTTGAGCAGATGATTTAATTCAGGAATCTTATCCCCCATAAAAGTAGTCTCTCAAGAGTCACTAACAGAAAAATCTGTAAAATATCTTAAAGCATTTCAGGAGGTAGCTACCAGTGTAGGAGCTAAAAATGAGATTGCTGGGATAATCATGTCAAGAAGTAGGCTCCTGCAGAGAACCCAGTGAGGCAAAAGCAAAACAGATGTGTTTGACAGGTTGGAAAATGGCAGCAAAAGAATGAAACATTGAATTTGTAAATTTATAAAAAATCAGCTTCCCTAAGGGTTTTTCCTTAGGGATCTCTGAGTAAAGTGAAAGAACTTGTTAGAAAGAAAAATGTCATTGTATTTTTAAAGGTTTATGAAAAAAATAATGAAATAAACAAAACTAGTTTAAAGTCATAGACTTTGGGTAATTAGATGTTTCCCTGGCATCATTGAATCTGCCAATATGGAGCCCATATGACAAAAAGAAAAATTAAATGAGGTAGGGCAAAAGTTGGTGTGTATTAAATAACTACTATAGCCTGAACACTTTGCTAGATGTTTTACATATGTTTTCTCCTTTCATCTTCATAAAAGTCTTAGGAAATAGGAATTACTCTCTCTATTACAAAGGGAAGGTGTCAGATGCTGAGAGAGGTTAGGGAAAAGTATTTATTTATATACCTTCCAGAAAAGACTTCTGGGGCCCACGAATGATTAAAGATACCTACAGTATGACAAAAAATAATAATACTTTTAAAGTGGACGAGAAAATGCTGAAAACAAAAGGTGGTGTAATATAGAGTGAGGAGGGTATAAAACTACATTCCTCTCATTACATTTAAAATGGCTGAGTTGTACACATTTCTGTGATACTTAATAAAGAAATGTAATACTTCCTCTTTTTGTGGTTTAATACTCTCAAGAGAATTACTTCTTCAGAATTTCTAGAAGGTTTCAGTAGCTGTTGTAGCTCCTCCAATCCTTTGTTCGTGAAATTCTTGCAGGGATCTTGGATTCGGTAGGAAAGTCTGAGAAGTACTATAGGACTGTTTACTATTTAACCATGCACAGCAAGCAAGCTGCCTTTTACACAAAGTTGTAACAGCATTCTTGAGAAGTCTGTAGTTGATAAGTAGTTAGGAAAGAATATTTGGCTTTAAGGCAACAAAAATTCTGTGTAGGATAGACATAAATTCTGTCTAGAACAGTAAAATCAAGAGGAAAAAATCTTATTGCCAATTTAGGAGGCATTTGTGTCTGATTTATCTGTGGAGAATCGATAATGGACTCTGAATAAAGGGAATGCTAAATAAACTGTAAAACCTGGATGTATACAAGAAAGAGAGAGAAAGGAAGAGAGGGAGACGCTTCACTCCTGGTTATCTGGAATTTTATGTCAAAGCCAAGAAGTCAACATATCAACTCTAAAATTATGAAAGAAGGATTTTCAAATGACCATGTGTGAGGTGCTCACTGGGATGTGCCAGCATTTAAAAAAACGCTAGGGGAACAAAATTGGAAGCATAAATGAGATAAGTAAACCTGAAAGAAAAACTTAGAAACTGGTGAGTATATAATTAATGGGAGGATATGCACTTGGCTGGCTGCCTCCACTAAGATTTAGCCAGTAATTTCCTGGAAAGTTCTCCTACCAAGGGTAAAATAGAGACAAAACTCTTCAGTCTATTGTTTATGATGTCTAGAATATATAAAAATTTACTAAACATACAAAGAAACATAACAAAATTAAATTGGAATTCAACAACAATAATAACATCTTCAAATACTTGGAAACAAGTAACTTAGTTCTAAATATTCCAAGGGTCAAAGAAGAAATCACAAGGGATGTTAGAAAATACTTTGAACTGAATGATAATATAAACACAACATAATAAAAATGATGGGAGGCCACTAAAGCAGGACTCAGAAGAGAAATTATAACTTGAAATTCTACATTAATAAAAAAAAGTTTTCAAGTAGACGGCCTAAACTTCTATCATAAAAGGCTAGAAAAAAAGAACAATTTAAATTCACACTAAGTAGAATCAAAAATCATATAAAAAATCAAAATTAAAAACTAGGTAGAGAGAAAAATTAACAAATCAAAAATTGGTTCTTTGAAAATATTAATTTAATTGATAAACTGCTAGTAAATGATTCAAAAAAAGAAGAAAATGCACAAATTATCACTGTCAAGAATAATAAAAGTGACATCATTACAAATCTTAAAGGCATTAAAAAGGAAATATTATAAAAGATTTTATATCAATAAATTCAACAGTATAGATGAAACGGCCAAATTCCTCAAGAAAGAAACTTATTATAACTAATTAGAAATCCTCACTGAAAAAAACATTAGTACCACATGGCTTCACTTGTGTATTCTATCAAACACCTAAGAAGGAAATACTGATAATCTTACACAAACTTCTTACATAAATTATTTTTAAAAATATAAGAGGCAGTAATATTTCCTAACTTGTTTTATGAGGCAAACAAAACCTGACAAAACATTAAAAGAAAATCAAGTAATGACAATATTATAACATAGAGGCAAAAATCTCTAGGAAAATACCAGCAAAACAAATCCAACAATTCATAAAAAAAAAAAAAAAAGATAATAGACCTAAATCAAGTGAGGTTCATTATAAGAGAACAAAATTGGCTCAAATTTCAAAAAACAGTCAACTGACCCATTAAAAATTAACGAAGAAAAATTATATGATAATCTCAGTATTAAACACTCAGTGGAAAGAAATAGTTTTTAAGTTAGGAAATGATGCATCCAAAGTATATATGAGAAATATACTTCTACCAGAACTCAACAATTGATTGGAGCCTAAAAAGATGATGATAAATTATGAAGGTTGTAAAGAAGAGCAGGGGTGAGGGGAGAAGGACTTTACAGTCCAAATGGGATGTAACAAGAAAGTTAGAGGTGCCAGTTCATACAGAGAAGCCTCAATGGCTGTAAGTTTTCAAAAAATCTTCAAAAGTTAAATGGTAAATATATATAATAACAAAGAGCTATAATCATGGTTTATTTTATCAAAAGAAAGATAACTGACATTTTATTATTTCAAAAGCAAAAATGTAAAAAAAGCAGATTAAAACAAGGACATTTTTTCTTCTAATGTCCTATTTAAAACACTTAATTTAAAACATTAGGTCAATGAATACCTAATTTATTATTTTTATTTGTATTGTTGTTGAATATAAAATGAGAAACTAATCTTTAATATTTGGCTACAATGGCACATGGCATATAGGAAGTGCCCAATAAGTGTGTAAATGGATGAATTGAATTAATGAGATTTAGGATTTTTTATGGTAAGCTTTACAGTGTAATTTTAGAACTTTAAAGCATAATTCAATAAAATACATTGGACAGCTTTTTATCCTTGGAAGAAGATATATGTGTATATGTATAAATGTACAGTTATAAATATAAAAATATATGTATACATGTGTTTATATATGCATATAATTTAATTTTATAACTTTTAAAACTTATATACACACACATAAACATATAAATGTATATAGGCTTTTTCTGTTTTTGAAGCATATTTGAAATACAATGTTCTATCAGTTACCAGTGAATAACTTAGGAATTCAATACATTAGGAAATGATCACCACAATAAGCCATTACTATCTGTCACCAAAGTTGTTACAATTACATATACTTTATTTTCAATACCTTATTTGCTTTGAATTTAAATTTATAATTTATATGTACATTTTATAGAAATAAATGTACATTTTGATAAAATACATATGTTTATTATTAACTATATGCTTCTTTTTGCTATTTTAAGAAGACTTATTTTATTGCTTTTTTATGTATAATACAGAAGACGTGCAGACTTGTATCATTAGGAATTTTCTATTATAAACCATATAAGGCTGTAGTTCAGAAGGGAATCTGTGAGTCCATATTCACTCCACTCCAATGTAAGCTTTGTCTCCCCCAATACACAATACATACGTAATACAACATAACTTCTATGAAGACAGGATGTTTTTTGTTGTTGATCTAGTTTCCCAGGACAGTTCCTGAAACACAGTGATACATAGTAAATTGATATACTAATAAATTGAATAAAGAATGAAAAATAGGCTTAGACTGTATCTGTGCCATTAGAATTCCAACTGTCTTGATCATATGTAAGCTTTGTCTTCTGCTGGGAGGCAGTATTGCCCACAGAGTGGGTCAAGAAAGGAATTTAGAGAATCCCTAATAGAGATGTTCTTTTAGTTGTTCTATTTGCTTAAAAGAATTTCTTAAAAAAGGCAATGGCAAATAACATACACTTGGGTTATTAAACACTTAGGGGTAGAGGAAGGAGGGAAGATATCGAAAAGTCAAGAAGATAAAGGCAATAGAGAAATTTATTAGTCTCCTAGGAGAATGTAATTTTAGTTTCTTGCTGTACCTTTCATGCTTGGGCCTTCTGGGTTTGTTATTAAAGAGTTTCTCTGGGGAGGAAGAGCCATTACTCTTTTCCGTTTATGAAAATAATATAAAGTTCTAATAGATGTGTCCAAAAGAGGTTGCAAAAGACATATACATTTATTTATCAGTGCTCCCCAATAGAAACTTCTGCAAGCTGGAAATGCTTTACATTGTCCAATATGGTAGCTACTAAATACATATGCCTAGTGAGTGCTTTAAATATAGTAAGTTTGACTGAGGAAATGAATTATGGATTTTATTTAATTCAAATCTAAGTAGCTATATGTGGCGAAATGCTACCAAATTGGGCAGAGGAGCTGTAGATGATGCAAATAAGGCAAATCTACTACCCTTTCACAATGGTACATTGCAATATTATCATAAGGCAGAGTGTGAAATATTTCTTCCAACCAGCAAATCAGTGTAAGTTTAGCTTCTGGAATGACTACAGGCCCCAAAATGAAATGAGCATAACAAGAAAATGGAAACATAGCACCCAGTTGAAACACAAGAGTCAACTGGAAGAAGTGGATGATGGTGGATATAATGGTTGGATGATATGAAAAAAGAATTACTATTTCATAATAAAACACATTGCCTAGGGGCGCCTGGGTGGCTCAGTCAGTTGAGCATCTGACTTTGGCTCAGGTCATGATCTCACAGTTTGTGGGTTCAAGCCCTGTATCAGGTTCTGTGTTGACAGCTAGCTCAGAGCCTGGAGACTGCTTCAGATTCTGTGTCTCTTTATGTCTCTGTCCTTCCCCTCTCCATGCTCTGTCTCTCAAAAATAAATAAATGTAAAAAAAATATTTTAAGTAAAAAACCCCCACACTGTCTCAATACATATGTTTATCCAATGAAGCAATATGATTCTCTCACCAAAAAATATGGGTTTTGATCAAACTTTCCTGCTAAGTTTAGTAACTACTTTATTAAAGGTTATAAGGTTTTTGTTGAGAAACGTACTATGTTACAGAAGTTTAATATAATATTTGACTTCAAAGTGTAACATTAAGAGTTTGATTATTAACTGATAAATATGATTCTACTCATTCTTTTTAGCTTTCAAAATTAAGTTTTAATTGCATAACCATGATTTTGATTCATGCTAGTAAGTGTATATTTACACTGCATATTTACTTTGAAAATCTTATATTGCAAAATGACACTTAAAATCCAAATTGATGCTACCTTATATTGATTTGCGAAGCCTTTCTGTGAGTAAAGCAGCACACGAAAACCTTCGGCCTCCATAAAGATGAAGCCACCTGTGTGGTGACATCACAAATTCCTCACATTTCTGGTAAATATTTGAACATTGAACTGTTGTTGCTGACAATCACCAGTTTGACTGTAACTCAGATATGTTTTTGAAAGCCTGATTTTTTGGGGGGTATAAACAGCCATGAATCAATGCCAAGAAAATCTATATACCTCATTATTTTGCTAACTCTCCTGAATGGGAATAAGAATTATCTCCTCATAAAATTTGAAGTCTCTGGATGGGGAATAGAATTCATTGGAAGAAAACATACCTGAGCATTCCCTAAAGGCATAATATGTAGGCTGTTTGCCATTTTCATATACCGCACTCCTTACAACTTCAATCCACTTCAATCACAAGGATTAGTTTCAAGATGGGCCGACTCAGGAAGGAATAATTCCATTCTGCCTCAGTACAACCTATTAGTTATGACAAGAATTATTCTTTATTGCTGACATATTCCAGTGTTCGTCCTCAAATCAGAAAGATATATATATATATAAGAAAGATATTATGATGTTGGGAGGAACGATGGATCAGGGAACCGCATTCTGAAACTGTTTTTAGATCTCTATCTTTGGTATTTCTAAGAAGAAAAGCATCTTGCTGTGGTTTCAAGAGCTCTTTGAAACAAATACATTTCAGAAATCATCAGGGGAAAAGATTGCTACACAACATTGTTTCTTCTTCCTTTCTGTTTCTTTCCCCAGCTAATTTCTCCTTTCTTCCCTGGAAGAAAAGCAATATGTAACAGCTGTATGATTTATGCAATAATCGATGTGAAACTACATTGAATTCCCAGGTCATTCACCATATCGTTTGCCAATTAATATCAGTAAAAGCAGCGTGACTTGGTTTCTCAAACATGCAAGTGAAGTCACTTTCACTGCACCGGCATGCCAAGTGAAACCACAGACTGGTATTTCTGTAGTGCCTCTTCAAGCCTGAAAGCAGGGAACTGATGCTGTTTCCTTTTCCTCACAACAGCAATGAAATTTTACTGATCTGTTGACTGTGCAGAAGTAACATACATTTTACCTGACTCTTGTCAAGAATTAGAAAGCCCTTTCAGGTCAGAGGACAGGTTGAACTCCATTGCTAACAGGAATCATATTTAAAAATGAGACTTCTTGGTAAAGGCGGGAAGGCAGCTATATTTTAAGAGTTTTGTATGGCTCCTTATGACACACTACACCTGATGCTCCTACTTGGCCAATGCTTCCTTGATTCTGGACTTGTAATGTCTTCTCTTCTGGGCATTCATAATCAGATTATTTCAACCACAACTGTAAACTCTCATATGTGCTGGAAAAGTTCCTTATGCCAAACTCACTTTCCCCAATTAACAAACAATGAAAAAATTTTAACACCTGCTAGACTTTAAGAACTATTTATCTTTTAAAAATCATAGTATAAAGGAGGGTACTCGTGTTTCATGACTGGCTCTGGGAAGGCTTCACAGGCAAGTTTCCCAATAAAAAGAGATCGTTATCCTTGCACCATGCATGAAAAGCTATGGTCAAGTCCATAGTCCACAAAGCCTTCAGGGGCAGCCTCACCCTGGCCAGGCATACCTTGATGTATTTGTGAAATGAGAAGAAGTGCTATCACCACCATCACCACTACCCTTCCAGCAATTCCCAGAGGTCACTCATGACATGTATCAACTAAGGCAAATGAGGCTGTAAGCAAACACCTCATGATTTGACACAAAAGATTTGTTAACTATTGGTGTGTACCGTATGATTTTATTCATATGTAGAATATAAGAAATGAAACACATGAACATGGAGAAAGAAGAGAGAGAGAGGCAAACTATAAAATAGAGTCTTAACTATAGAGGACAGGCTGAGGGTTGCTGGGAGAGGCTGGTGATGAGATAAATGGGTGATGGGCATTAAGGAGGGCACTTGTTGTGATGAGCACTGGGTGCTCCTGTGCACGATGAGTCACTAAATTCTACTCCTGAAACTAATATGACACTATATGTTAACTAACTGGAATTTAAATAAAAATTTTAAAAAATTATCAGTGTGTTTCTTTTATTCTATTGCAGAAATCTCAAGGCTAGCTGTATTTTTGCCAGACAGAAGAGGCTTAAAAGGCTTAAAAGTACAATTTCTATAATGATCACTCTGCCATTAGAAAGGATTTTACTCAACCTTCTTTTGAAAGCAAAAAAGAGAATAGAGAAAGTTTCTGTATCACTAACATTTTAGGTAATATATTTGATAAATTCAAAGGAAACATTGATAAATATGGAAAGAGAAAGAAAAAAGAAAATAAGAAATAAAAAAATAGAAGTGAAGAAATACAGAGTTTTTAATCAATTGTTCCAGACTCCCCACTTTTAAACCTTGAGTAGCTCTTGCTAACTCTACATATATTTTGCAAGTGTCATTGTTCAAAATAAATAAAACTTAAGGCCAAGCACTCCTTAAATATGAAGAGGATTATATAATAATTGTAAATGCAATTTTGATTATAGCTTAGTCTTGAACACAAACCACATTAAATATTATATATTCTGTTTTAAGGTTATTTAATATGCCAAACATCTGGATTAAGAAGAAAATGTCACAGAAAATTGCAGATAAGAGGACTGCAAAGATCATTGAATAAAATCTGCTGCTTCTAAAGATAAAGAAATGGAAACCAATGAAATTTGAGGACTCTATGTGTTTATTTGTTTTAGCAGTCTGGTTTCAACAGAGTTGTAGAAGCTGTGAGTCATCAGAAGGGAATTTAGATAATAAATTAATCAAGGTTTACTCTTTTTTTCAAATGCTATGTTGTATCTTAGGTATTGACGGGTTACTCTTTTTTTTTTTTTTTTTTTGAGGTTAAATGAAGGTCTTGGTCAAATAGTGAGCAACAAAGTAATTAATTTTATCATTTAACTTATTAAAAGATTTATTAGAAGTTTCTTTTAAATATGAGCTTGTCAAGTGAAAACATACTTAAGTTTACAAGATTATTTGCCCATAACTTTTCAGGAATGCATCTGTAATATGAAATGTAGTATGTCTCCAGAGTCTCATTATACAATGACCAACATCTTAACAACACCCTTGCTAAATGTAGTAAAGAGCTCGGGCCATTTTCTTATATCATTCTGAAATCACTGCCTATAGTTATTACCTTGAAATGCAGTTCACAAAAGCAAATTTTGGTTGATGAGTTAGTAAACAAAAAAAACACAAGTAGTGCATTTAGTATATATTTAACCCAAAAATAGATTGTAAGTTATCTGGTACATGAAATTTTAACCTGCAGTTCATGTACAGAATTAACAGGAACATGAACAATATGTATACATGTTGTTATTTTATTTTAGAAGGTATCTGAGACTCTAAAGAATCTGTTCTAGAATAGTAATATTCCTAAGAAATATAATGTAAGCCACAAATATGAGCCACATAGGTCATTTTAAATTTTATAGTGGTTACATTTTTTAAAACTTTAATATTAAAAATATTAAAAATTTTTGACATATTTTATTCAACCTACTATATCTATATCTACTATATCTAAAGTAGTCTCATTTTGACATTTAGGTGATATAAAACTATTGATTAGCTGTTCCACATTTTGGTATTGGTACCAAGTCTTTAAAAATGTGATATGTATTTAATAACTGTAGTGCATTTCAATTTGGACTTGCCACATTTCAGGTGCTCAAAAGCCACATGTGCCTAGTGGCCACCATGAAGGACAGTGTAGGTCTAGAGATAAGATGCAGAATAGGTATCTGGTAGCACATCATGAATGATGTTTCTTTCTATTGTTCTATTGACAAGTATTTAGTGGCACTGAGTTTGAGATGATCCTCTTTGATGAGAATTAGTATTTCTGTGTGGCAGATAGAGTGATAATGCAGATTTAATTTTCAGTAGATCTGGAGCACATTTTTAATCTTTTGAAAATAGCATCCTAATAAAAAGGATGCCCAAATTGGCAAGGAAGAAGTCAAACTTTCATTCTTCACAGACGACAAGATATTTTATGTGAAAAACCCAATAGTCTACACACACACACACACACACACACACACAAAACCCTGCTAGAACTGATTTGTAAATTCAGTTAGGTCGCAGGATATAAAATCAATGCACAGAAATCAACTGCATCTCTATACACCAATAAGGAAGCAGCAGAACGAGAATCAAGGAATCAATCCCATTTACAATTGCACCAAAACCATAAGATACATAGAAATAAATCTAACATATACAGAGGTAAAAGATCCATATTCTGAAAACTAAAGAAAGCATATTAAAGAAATTGAAGAAGACACAAAGAAACAGAAAAACATTAATGCTCAGGGATCAGAAGAACAAATACTGTTAAAATATCTCTATTACCCAAAGCAATCTACACATTCAATGCAATCCCTATCAAAATACACTGGCATTCTTCACAGAACTAGAAGAAACAATCCTAAAATTTGGATGGAACCAGAAAAGCCCCCCAAATACCCATCATAATGTTGAAAGAGAAAACCAAAGCTGGAAGTGTCACAATTCCAGATGTCAAGCTGTATTACAAAGCTATAATCATCAAGACAGGATGGTACTGGCACAAAATCAGACCCATAGGTCAATGGCACAGAACAGAGAACCCAGAAACAGACCCACAAATGTATGGCCAAGTAATCTTTGAAAGAATATCCAATGGAAAAAAGACAGTCCCTTCAGAAAATGTTGCTGGGAAAACTGGACAGTGACATGCAGAGGAATGAACATGGACCACTTTCTTACATCATACACAAAAGTAAATTCAAAACTCAAAATGGATGAAAGACCTAAATGTAAGACAGGAAACCATTAAGTGCCTAGGGGAAAGATAGGCAGCAACCTCTTTGACCTCAGCTGAAGCAACTTCTTAGTAGACATGTCTCTGGAGGCAAGGTAAAGAAAAGCAAAAGGAACTATTGGGAGCTCATCAAGATTAAAACCTTCTGCACAGCTAAAGAAACAACCAACAAAACCAAAAGGCAACCTCAATAGAATGGGAGAAGATATTTGCAAATGACATATCAGATAAAGGGTTATGATCCAAAATATGTAAGAACTTTTCAAACTCAACACCCAAGAAACAAATAATCTAGTGAAGAAATGGGCAGAAGACACAAACAGACACGCTTCTAAAGAAGGCATCCAGATGGTTAAGTCACATGAAAAGACACTCAGCATGACTCACCATCAGAGAAATACACATCAAAACCACAGTGAGATACCACCTCACACCTTTCAGAATGGCTAAAATCAAGAGCATAGGAAACAACAAATGCTGTCAAGGATACAGAAAAAGGGGAACGCTTTTGCACTGGTGATGTGCAGCCACTCCAGAAAACAGTATGGAAGCTCCTCAAAAATTTTGAAATAGAACGATCCTGTGACCCAGCAATTGCACTACTAGGTATTTAGGATACAAAAGGATATAACATTTTTTAATGCTGATTTGAAGGAGCACATGTTTATAGCAGCATTATCCCTAGCCAAATTATGGAAAGACCCCAAATGTCCACTGACTGACAAATAGATAAAGAAAAAGTGGTATGTACACACACACACACACACACACACACACACACACACATATACATAGATAGAATGGAATATTATTCAGCCATCAAAAAGATTGAATCTTGCCATTTGCAATGCAACAATGTGAAAAGAACTAGAATGTATTATACTAAGCAAAATAAGCCAGTTAGAGAAAGATAAATATATGGTGTCACTCATATGTGGAACTTAAGAAACATAACAGATGGGTGAAGGGAAGGAAAAATAAGATAAAAGGTAAAAATAAGATAAAAACAGAGAGGGAGTCAAACTACAAAATAATTAAATACACTCAGTGCAATCCCTATAAAATAACACCAGCATTCTCAGAACAAAGTGAGGGTGGCTAGAGGGATGTTGGGTTGGGGGATGGGCTAAATCGGTGATGGGCATTCAGGAGGGGACTTGCTGGGATGAGCCTGGGTGTCGTGTGTAAGTGATGAGTCACTGGTTCTACTCCTGAAACCATCATTACAATACATGCTAACTAACTTAAATTCAAATAAATTTTAAATAATAATAATGGTTAGTAAAGAAACAAGGGTGCCTAAATGGACCACTGGATCTCCCACAAGCACTGAAGAGGAAATACCTAAGGATTAAGGAAATATGCATTGTTAACATGTGTTGGGAAATAGGATATCGGACCTTAGTTCTCAAGCACTGTTTTTGTGTATGAAATCCTTATCGAACTTCTGCTCCCAGAACGCTGGGAATAAGGGACTTGACGAAGTCCCAGGAGGACGTGCGGGACAGAGCCTTCCTGGTCATCAGCCAAGTGCGACAAGAAGCTACAGCACCAGAGATACACCCACGCACAATTGCAAGCTGTTCCTGCTCTGCCCGCTCTGTAACTGTCTCTATTGTTCTGGTTAAACATTTACTGCAGGCTTGCTAGGAGGGTGTAAAATAAGATGTTATTTCTAATAAAGTTTGCCATTAGCCCTCAGCTCTTGGTCCGTTTCCATCTCTTTCGCGGACGTCCAAGATGCCCAGCCTCCCTGGGGCTGTCCCTTTTCACGGTGCCCACCCTCTCTGGGACCGTTCACGCTTCCATTAAGGAGCGTGGAGCGTGGTCACATTCCCGGGATGTGGGGACGTCCCTGTTTCCATTAGCTGCTGGCAGCCTTTGGAAACGTCGTTGCGTCTCACTCGTCATCTCAGCAGGAACCTCCCACAGACATGGTCCTTATTTTCAGAGGAAAGTTATCAAATGACAAATTGTCTTAGTGTGATTGATTATCCTTTTGGTTATATTGAAAAGATAGCAATCAAGAGTTTGTGGAATCTTAGCAATTAAACAAGACATGCTCTTCCTTAAAATGACATAGAAAACAATTAAATTAAACTTTGTTTAAATGCAATTGTACTAATGTATATGCAGTTTATTGTATACCTGACAAAAGCCGGAAATCGTTGATGATTTCTCCTGAATGCCTCATATTATTATAATCAACCTTCTCGAAAGTTAACCTTCTTTAATACTTACTGGATCTTCTTGTTTCATAAAGTCATGGAGGCTCTTGGAGAATCTGATGATGGTATCTTTCTTCTTCCTTTGCAGGGCCAATATAATTAAAAAGGTCAACAGTGTTGTCAGTCTAAATATATCACTATACTATTCTCTTAATTGCAATTATGTCTAACATTAACCTCCTTGTTTTTTAACTTCAAAATATGTTATACTCTTTGAGTGGCAATAATTACTCTTTTTTTTTTTTTTGCTACTGGATTCAAAATTCAGGGCATTCTTCTATGATAGTATCATTAGAGAGTTTGTTTCCTTGACCTTATTTGAAACGAAATAAGATGTCTTCCTTAGTTATTGAAAATGGAAGGGAAGATCCCTTATCATGTAAGAATTCAACAACAAACTGGTTTTATATCTTAAAATTTATGTCAGTAAGTCAAATGCAGATACAATTGTTGCCAGTTCATGGAATTGGGAACACACTTGCTTGGCAGGATGAGAGGCTGGTTCGTTGGTCATTTGATCCCAGTGACAGACAAACAAACAAGCAAACAACTTTCATTGGTGATTGCTAATCCACTGATCCAAGCAGTGGGTAGGGGAATTTTAAAGAGCACTACTGAGTTGGTCCAAAGGGAGTTACAAACGTCCAAGTATTCTTGTTTTTTGAAAGTTTACTTTATGACACTTCACTTTTACAAAAGATCTACATTAGTACCTATCTTTGAAAACCAAAGAAGTTCGAAAATGATTATTGCTTTTAGGAAAAATAGGTGAAAAGCTAAGATAGGCTCGGTGTTTGTCTTTTTGTTCTTTTTTAAATGTTTTTTATTTATTTTTTGAGAGAGAGAGAGAGAGACAGTGTGAGGAGGGGAGGGTCAGAGAGAGAGGGAGACACAGAATCTGAAGCCCGCTCCAGGCTCTGAGCTGTCAGCACAGGGCTCGACGTGGGGATTGAACCCACAAACCGTGAGATCATGACCTGAGCCGAAGCTGGACGCTCAACCGACTGAGCCACCCAGGCGCCCCTCGGAGCAGCCAGAAGGGCTCTGAGCTCCTTCGCCAGGGACTGTACTCAGCATCTCAGCATCAAGCCACCATAGCTTTGAATTGTGTCTGTGAGCATGTGTGCTTTGTCCTGTCTTACTTTGTACATCATTAGCAAGATATGTCCTAAAGTATCCAAAAAGCGTAAGAGAGGTTATTTTTGGGGTCTGGGTCTGGGAATCCTAAAAAAAAAAAATTCATAGGAGTTAACAATCATTGTTTCTTCACTTCATGCCATTTCGGTTTATAAAAGTTTTCATAGAAAAGCTCTATTTTTTGGGGTAGTGGGGCAAGCCTGTGATACAGATGTTGCAGAAAAGCCTCTGGGAGCTGGCAGAGAGGGAAAGGATAACATGACTTCTCCCTGTCTTCCTGTTTTTTATTCCAACCCCAGTACTTTCCTTGGGCCAATCCTGTATGTGAATTTATATATTAATGTAAATGTTTAGGAGTTGAAGAGTACTCAGAAACTTGACCAATGCTGAAAGCCAGCCTAAGGAATTTAGACACAAGATTGTTTCTTATTCCTTATGAACAGGCTTTTATCCTAATATATTTGGGTCATTTTCTTTACTCTCAATTTAAGATGCAGGCATATTCTTCAAATTTGCCAACAAGTGAGAATAAATCAGCTTGTATTACATGAATCATATTCGTGAGAGGCTTTGAGATATTCTAACATATTAACATCATGTCAGCTCAACTCATCAGATGCTGTTTTCTAAGTTAAAATATATCATTTCTATTATGATAGTTACATATATCTCCCCTGTTCGTGTTACTTGCTACTTCCCTAAAGTGATCAAAATCCTTACTCTGTTTTTTTCTCATTCCAATCCTCAATCTCTTCAAGAATGGAGTTGTATATATTGCCCCTATTTTTTAGATGAAAAAAAATAAAATGAAGAAAATTTAAATCTGGTCATGGTGACTTAGTCACTTGCTGATATAACCCATATGGTATTTTTGTCCTGACTCAGTGTGCCTTTTAAAATAAATTATTTTCCTACATAGGCTATGTAAAAATATTATTTATGGCTACTTATTAGTTTTATATGTATTATAATTATGTGCATTTCTTGCAGATTGCTCACAATTACTTATATATAGAATTTCACTCCATTAATAAAAATTCTAAGTGAATAAAGCATGAATCAGCAATGTAAATGATCTTCTGTTTTATTATTGGCTTAAGGCACAAACCTCAAACTCAAAAAGAAAATATATTTCCCTTAGATACTATAAAATACTGCTGCTCATGAGAGTGTGTCCCTCCACTGTGGAGTTATTAAGTAACATGAAATAACACTCATTTAAACCTACCAAACCGGAACATCATTGTGTTTAAAAATTATTTCCTAAGCATTTCTTTTAAAATGTTAGACAATATAATAATGTTCACTTACACATTTTTTTAGTAAACATTCATTGACTCTCAATATATGTCAGTCACTAAGCTGACAATTTCACATAAAAAATTAGATGAAGAATGGCTCCTGCATTTAAAGAAGTGAAAATCTGGTAATAAAATTTGGGGAAACTGCCCCATAAAGACAATGATAAAATACTATGGGCGCACACACACACTCGCAAAGGAAATTGTGATGAAATAAATAAGTCTACATAGAGAAGAGCGTGGAGGATGCAGCTGGGAAGGACTTTATAGAAGAGGATGTACTTTAAAAGTTGGAAAGGTGATCACCCAGAGAATGTATGGAAGTGTCGCTCAGGCAGGAATGTGTGGGGCACAGAAGCCGGGAACCAGAAGCGGGTGCTCAGGACAGCTGAGGAACATGGGCAGTGATGAGCGATGAGGACAGCAGGGGTCTCAGCAGAGGGTGGTTTGGGGGCAACTTCCTGGAAAGAGACATGATTATTATACTATAGCTTTACATTTGGAACCTGCAGAAGTTGTCTAGTCTCTGGAATAGTGAATTTATATAATAAGACCTGGTGAGTAATTAGTTCTCAGGCCACAGCCTATACTCAAAGCATTTTCATTCATGCATTCATTTAGGGCTTGAGAATTTATTATTTGTTTGTTTGTTGAGGGGGAGGGGATGAAAGGGAGAGAGGGAAAGATGCCCAACGAGGCTTAAAGCCCAGCACCGAGCCCAATGTGGGGCTCAATCTTATGACTCTGAGATCGTGATGTGAGCTGAAATCAAGTCAAATGCTTAACAAGCTGAGCTACCCAGTTGCCCCTAGGGCTTAAGAATTTAGACAGTGGCTGAGAGGTTTCTTCTCCAGTTCAGAAATTTTCAAGATCCCCACATTTAGAGTCTATTCAGAGTACCTGCTAATATAATTCTCTTAGATTTTTGAGATTTTCCTAAGTTTAGATTGAATATTCCATGCCAGCTGATGGATATTGTACAGTCCTGACCAAATGCCTAAGGTGGTACTAAGTCCTTCAAGCCTATTCAGAAAGCTGTGTAGTGCGCATGAAACCTGAATGCAACTGCTAGAGGCAGAAGGCGCTGTGTCCTCCCTGTAACAGTTAGGGTTTCAGATGAATTCGGTTTAATTTCATGAAATTGTATTTGCATCACTACTGTGTATAAATACAGCTAAGGGCTATGTAGAACACAAGGTGGAAAAGATTCAAGTACTACCCTCAAGGCTCATGACCCCAGGTCAAGTTGGACGGTGTTCGCATGTGCTCGGTCCCCAGGGTCAGTGATATTACAGCTGGAGAGCAGTGGGGCAAAGGGCTCTTTTCTACTCTTTCTTTTCTCTGTTGTGTTTATGAAATAATAATGTTTATGAGGCAGTGACTTCCCCAAGTGATAGTGAATCAGCGCAATGACTCTGGAGATGTTCTCTACCATTAGTTGTATTCTCTTGCAACTATAAGCCTTTGGTTTTCCATCCATGGCATGTGGACATATAAGAATGAGAAAAAGAAGAGAATTCTGTAAGTGATATAACCAGACACATAAGTTAATCATCACTATACAGTAAACTAACCAGCCCTTAGTGGTTTAAAACAAGAGCCTCCACCGCTTTTTTGGCTTACAGTTCTGTGAGTCCGGTGGCTGGTTGGCTGATCTCCTTTGGACTCAGTTGTGCTTCTTCAGTTCAGTTCAGGGGTTGGCCCCTCACTAACTTAGGGTGGCCTTGCTCAGCTGTACACCAGTGGTATATTTTTGACCGAGGAAACAGAATGGCTGTATTACATGTCACTCATCCTTCAGTAGGCTACCACAGTCACAGAGTTCAAAGATGGTGAGGAGACCTTTGAGGCCTAATATTACTTACTTTGCATTCTATTGGCTAACGTCACATGATCGGCTCAGATTTTAAAAGTGGGGAGATGGATACAGTAAAATCTCATTGCCAAGGCCCTAGAGGAAAGGTAGAGAATTCCATCCATTTTTGCAAGATACCACATCAGAGAACTGAGAAAATTTTTAAATAGCAATGTGGATTTCCATATTTTTATCATATACATTTTATGATATCTGAAATAGTTTAAAGTGTAACTAGTACTGGCATTGGCTACCTAAGGGTAGATTAGCTAACAGCATGCTTGACATATAGTTATAGTGTGGCAAAATTGACCAAGGAAAAATTAAAGTATTACTTTCACAAGACAATCATATGACTGGAGAGTTTTCACCAAAATCTAAAAGTAATCATTTGAAACTTAACTATTCTTTAAATTCTTCCTTATTCTTCGGACCTAAGATCTTGTAACATCAAACATTTTATGGCTAATCTATAAATTTTTAAAGAAAAGTTAATATCCCTCATTGAAATTCCAACAATATGGTTGACTGCCTTCTTAATGATTAATAGCCTTGTCTTTTCTACATGCGTCTGTCCAATTTTACCATTAAGAGACCATGGCATGCATCAGAGGAGGTAGCATTAATGATGCCTGTGTCGTCAGGATACTGACTTTGTCTGAAAATAAAAGCCTGCATTAATAACCAGATTCTTCCTCCAAATGTGGTATTGAACAAACAGGCTGGTAACACTTGGACTTTTGCTAAGAGTCACTCACTTCAATCCCTCAGTCCTTCAGGTTGGCAGAAATGCTGTAATTGGACCCTGAGTCTGGAAGGAGCCCTGCTGGTGGCTGCAGTTCAGTTATTGAAGTGCAAGTCAGGGATGATGATTCTGAGCATATGCTAGAGTTAGTTGTGGCGGGAAAAGGCAAGGCTTCTATTGCCCCTGGTGATCCTTCTGAGGTGGGAAGCACAAGATTTATGGCAAGCTCCAAGGCCTTAAAAACAAGCCAGAAAGCTCCATGTGTTCTTTTCCTGATTGAACGCATAGGCACATATTGTGTATATAACTTGGCCTAAGTAAAATAACTCAGCTGATCCATATTTACATTTAACCCCTGGTGTCCTAAACACAAGCAGGATGGGCCTGGTGGCCAGTCGTGGCACACAGAGCAATATTTGTGTTTTTCTTTCCTTGGTGTCCCAGATGTTAGCTTTCCGTCGGAGTGGCATTAGTGTCTGCAGCTGTTCTTGCATGTCTACAGTCGTGACTCTCCATCTTGTGCCTCTCAGCGATGGAAGTGCTTTGTTTCACCCACCCATCCATCCATTCATTCATGAAACAGTACTGGAAATCTGCTACACATTGAGATTTCTTTTAAACTTCCAAGATATGAATATCATCTTAATTTTTACGGCAAATAGATATAAAAACTAAATAAATTTCTTCCTCTTTCAATTCTCACACTTTTCATTTGAGACAGCAGAGTTCAGTGACATAGTTCTAGATGAGATTGTGTGATGATCCCTACAACCATCACCCTGAACATATTTACCCACAAACTGTGAACAAAATGCAACATCAACCCTACCTCCCTCGGATTGTAAGCTTCTCTACCCCTGATGAAAATTCAGACAGCTCACATGGTTTAGTTCCCACTCATCCCTGGATAACACAACACTTACAATCGCTACAAGTCAAAAACTGTCTCACATCAGTATGTAGAATGTCCCTTGAAAAATTCTGAATTTTACCTATCTCCAAATCTTCTCCTCTTTCCCTCCCCAAATTTCTTCAGGCTGGAAGCCCACAGTTGTCACTCTGCCCTCCACTTGTCCTGGTGAAGATCTTCTCTCACTCACTAGTTGCAGTAAATGAAGTGATTTAGATGGTTCTTACTTGGACTGATGCCATGACAGTTGACTCTCCTCTCTGGGCTTGGGGATGAGAAAAATCAATTCTTTTCCTCTTGGTGTCTGCAGAGTTTCCTTTCTTGGCTCTAATTTCCTGAGGACTCCATAACCCTGAAGATGAACCTCTCTTCTGGGTGATGGCACCCCAGCTGATCTTTCTCGGTGATCTCTCTCTTTCTGCTGAAGTCTCCTTGCCTCTTGTGGTGGTGGCACTATTGGACTAAAGTCCCATGTTGGCTCTTTCATTTTCAGTAGTCCACACTGGTCCATAATAAATGGTGATAAATTCTGTGCAACCTTGGAGTGTTCAGCAATCCCAGTGCAATGCTCTTCTGTCTCTGCCATCAAATATGGAGGTGGTGTATCAAATTGTTCTCTCTAAGATCTCTTCTCTAGTCTTGGTCTTAGAAATTAGCATACCCCAAAGTTTTCTCCAAAGTTTGGGGGCTCAAAACAAAGGACTGTGTTCTCTAAAGAAAACATTGTTTTCCTTAGCAATCCTTTCCCTTTTCCGCTGCCTCTGATATCTTTTTATATCCTTATTTAACAGAGGAGTGCAAAAGTCACTTTTTTAATACCATTTTCTTTAAAAATCAGCATATGGGGACAGGGATAACTGCCTACACTCCCTGCTATCTGATACTTTTCCTTATGGTACCTCAGTTGAAACTTGAGGCAAGCATGGTCCCATAGTAACTTCCTGTTACACTCACTATATAACTTTGCAACAACAATTTAATTTTTCTGGATCTGTATTTCTTCTTTCATAAAATGAGATGGTTGAAGCTCAATCTCTAGGGTCCTTCTCAGCTCTCAAATTTGGTGGTTTTGTAGTTAAGTTCCTGTAGACTGTAACACAATGGAAAACACATTGAGATAGTTGTCAAGAAATATAACCCCAGCTGTAATCCTATTAACAAGGTGAACAACGTTAAGCAAGTCTCTTAGTTTTCTGGAACTCGGTTTTCTAATATGTAAAGGTGGACTTGAAACTGGATGACATGTGAGTGTCTCTCTCAGAGCTTATTTTATTGTTTCTGGAGATTTTCCCAATCACAAATCCTAATTTTGCACATCCACAAAATAAGATTTTAGACAGGAAAAATATTGCAGTTAAACACACACTTAGCTGAGAAACCTCCCAGTTAGTAAAAGCACAATTTAAAAATGCAGGATTTAAGGTCATTATTATTCATCATTTCAGAAAGCTGCTAATGTTTTTGCTTCTTCTCTAGGTGTGTGAGCACAAATATATCAACAGATATTTTCAAACTTCACTAATAAAAAGAAGGAGAAGAGAGTGGTTACATAATAGGGTTGATTAGAGGATCATTTGACATAAATTTGAAAGTGATTTTTACAGGGAAGTATGAAACAAATGTTGTTATTTTTAAATACATTCAATAATGTAGAAATAAAACATTTATTTTTCTTCTTATTCAGAATGTTGATGAGAGAGAAACTAAGTGATTTTTCACCAGGGTCTGAAAGCCTGTAATATATACAGAAGCAGGAGAGGCATAAAAAAACGGTGACCTGAAGGTGAGGTAAGTCCTGAATGTGGTGAAGGACACATTCCAAGACTTTTGTGAATCTGCTAATGAGAAATATTTGTTCAGGCTCTTGGTTTTCTCTCAAATCACATTTTAGTCAAACCACATGTTTCCTGAGAATATCTTCTTGTGAGTGGTTGGAGAATTTGCTAGAACATTCCAGTCATACTTTACCTTGTTTCCACAGCAGTAGGGTATGCTTATTTGTATCACTGGTCCAAGATCTCACTAAAATAGACATTTCACTCTCTAATGTACCTAAAACTCCTGCTCTCTGGATGAGAATCATCATGCTTGATCATGACTCCTTGATATTTGCTTCACTTTCAACCTCAACACTAACGCTTTCTTTTTAGGGGTAATATGAAAGAAAAAAAGTTTTCTTATTAGTTTTTCTTTAAGAATCTCTAAAAGAATTATTATGAAAGCATAATTAGGTGGGACACGTTCATTCTTTGGCATGTGACTTAAATTCATGCCTCTGCAAAATGACAAGTACCATCTACTACATCTTAAATCTTTGAAACTCTGACCATTGAATTCTCGCGTGCCATGGTCTATTATCATAACCAACAGCCTTACCTCTAATGCATTTTTCTATTAATTCAATTTCCATTTTTCCAATCACACTATTTCACACCTCTCTCTTTAAAACTCCAACACCCTTGCTTTCTCCCTTTAGTGATAATCTCACTTTTTAATTAACTGAGAAAATGGAAATGAATAGACAAGAATTCCTCCATACTCGCAACACCAATTACTCACCAACCCTGTGACTTTTCTCTGGAAATCATCCCCTTCCACCTGCCTCATCTCTCCTGTTTTCTGCTGGATCATGCCCATTAGAAGGCTGAATTAGCTCCCACCTGAGAAATGCTTCATTTGGCCATATTTCCCTTTTCCTTACTGCCTCTTTTGTCTATTCCTCTTTTATTCTAAACCTGTTACCTGTATCTAGTGTATTTTCTCCTCTTCGACACTCTCTTGAACCCACCCTAAATAGGCTGAAATCCTTACCATGTCAAAAGTCTGTCTTGGTTAACAATGGGTGCCCTACTGCAACATCAGATAAATGATTTTTACATGTTCACATTTCCCAAATGATTCATTCTTGGACAAATAGTATTTTCACAGTTGATGGTTAAGTTCCTTCTTCAAAAGGTCTTGTCTCTTGGCTTCTGGGAAATCATCTTCTCCTGGCTTATTTCCTGGCACAATGACTATTCTTATTTAGTCTTGTTTGCTGACTCCTTTTCCCCAGTCCAAATTTATAGTGGCCCGGAGCTTGCACTACCTTAACCTTAAATAAAATGCAAAGGTAGGTATAAATTCATCTTAGTTCCCTGTCTCTACATTCAGGTCCAGAGTTATACATCTAACTGCTATTTAATGATTATAATTAAAAGCATTAAATATGCACCACAAATTTAACAGCAAAAACAAGAGGTTTTTTTCCCCCAACCTCAAAGCCATTTCTTCCTAGTCTCCGCATCTCAGTAAATGGCACCCTTACCTATGCAGTTACTTAGAACAAAATCCAAGGAATCATCTATGACTCTTCTCCTTCCCACACATTCTGCATCTTGTTCACCAGCAAGTCAAATTGTCTTCTTTCTGAAATGTGGGCTGTGCCACGTTAGTTCAGGCTTCTCCTTCTCCTACTTGGATTTCAGCAATAACTTTCTAACTGATTTCCTTGTCTCTACCCTTATCCACAGTCAACTCATTTTCCATTTAGCATGTTTCTGATGGCATAAATTTTCCTAAGACCCTCTAAACCTTGATATTGCTTGTAAAATAAAACCTGGGGGTACCTGGGTGGCTGGGTGATCTCATGGTTCGTGGATTCCAGCCCCGCATCAGGCTCTGTGCTGACGGATCAGAGCCTGGAGCCTGCTTCGGGTTCTGTGTCTCCCTCTCTCTCTCTGCCCTTCCTCTGCTCTCACTCTGTCTCTTTCTCTCAAAAATAAATAATAAACTTTTTTTTTTTAAATAGTGGAGCCTGAGTGGCTCTGTCAGTTAAGCGTCCGACCTCGGCTCAGGTCATGATCTGGCAGTTTGTGAGTTCAAGCCCCATGTCAGGCTCTATGCTGACAGCTCAGACCCTGGAACCTCCTTCAAATTCTGTGTCTTGCCCTCTCTCTGCCCCACCAATGCTCACGCTCTGTCTCTCAATAATAAATAAAAATGTTTAAAAAAATTTTTAAATAAAACCTGTGAAAAATAAACAAGATCAGAGTTTTTCACATGGAAAAAAATATTTTTGTTAAAGACTAGAGATTAGAAATATATATAACAGTATGTCTATATGGATAAGCATACATATACACACACATAACAATAGATTAAATAATTGAAATAAGTAAGTCAATAAAAAAGTAAAAAATTATTTTTTGCAATAAGTTAATATTTTTAATGTAAAGCCAGCTAAGAGATTTAAAATAAGAAAAATTTTTTATTAAATATTAGGATCACATAGTATTTCTAAGAGGTTATGTATTTGGAACTAATTTCTTCAAATTATGTGCCCAGATTTCTAGGAAGGGCTACTTAGTAACCTACTCACCCCCCAACAGAGGGGTAATATTAAAAAAAGTATATATTTTAGAAGTAATGATCTGTACTCACTGAAGTTTCTTGTATCAATCATTGGTCCCTTTTCGCTAGGCCTCAAATCAATACTCTTTCAGATTGTCCAATAAGGGAACAGAGGGACCCAAGGAGTGAAACTTTACATATAAAGCTTTCAAAGGAAACTAAAATCCTTATTTATTTACTTATCCTGTGTATGGCCCCTATAAACTGATGTCAAATTTATCAAAGCAGTCAAGCTTTCAAGAAATCATGAAGTGCGTGAAAATCATGACTCACAAACTGCCTTTTTTTCTTCATAGGCATTTCTTCTTAGACAGCTCCTGTTGAGTTTGAGCCCCGTGTAATCTTCCTGAGTGTATAAATAATGTCAATTATTGAGGATTAGAAAATTCTATTTTCTCAGGCATTTCAATTTGAAAACAAGACAGTATGCTAGTGTTTGTTTTGTGACCATCAATGCCTCTAGTGCTGGAAACTATTTCTGCACTATATCTTGGACTGGGCTTTGGGCCAAAAGTCTCTTGCATTAGATGTCACCACTGGCTCTATAAGGGGGATGTAATTTTACCCCGTACTTTAATTAGTATGAAAATGGTTGTAAAACTGCTTGCCTTTCCCTCTTATGTTGGATAAATCAAACAAAACCCACCACAGCGCTATACGAATATACCATTCTATCTAAAAATTTGCCATTGACTACTGAAATAATGAGAAAAATGTCCCCCTTGGCTAGCCTTCCCCATCTCAGATTCCTTACCCTCCTGGGGAATGAGGCCAACCCACTCTTGCTCTCCTGCCACAACTGCGGGTATAGGGACACAGAGCGAGCACTGTGGGGAAGCAATCAAGACATCAGAGTGAATTAATTTTCTGCTGTCAGAATAAAGCTTCCTAACCCACAGATGTGATGAATTGACAAGAAAACCTACAGTCAAATCAGTTTCTACTCATCCAACAGTCTCCTTATCTCTGGAAATGATATAAACGTCAAACCTAATCACAATCTGGTTAATTTCCTGTTGCCCAAAGAAACGTCTGTTTGCAACATATTCATTTTAATGGTTTTAACATAAACATTCACCTCACCATCATAAAGTCGCTCATTCAGATTTGTAAGATAAACTCTGTAACAATGGTGAAATAATTTGAAAGGATACTTTTATAATGTAGGAGGAAGCTCTCTGTGTTAAACATATGGAAGTGTGTGTGTGTGTGTTTCTGTGTGTGTTTCTGTGTGTGTATGTGACAGAGAGAGAGAAAGAGAGAGAGAGAGGAGAGAAAGAGAGGAAGGAATGGAAGGGAAAAGAAGACAAATGAAACTTCCTAAGAAATCAAAGAGTTTGGCAAAGTAGAAAGATTTCCCCAATATCGAAGTAAAATCATACATAAATAAATTTCCAATGAATACCTCAGCAGGCAACTCTGAGCCCTCCAAGGCTGACATGTTACCCCCATGTTACCAAAGATTTTCAGAACAGAGTGGAAGCAAACATCTTGGCTAAGAAATCCTTTCCCAGTCAGTTCATACACTGGCTTATATAACCCATTGCCTAAGAAGACTATGTATTTTGCTTTGTCTTACTTGATAATCAGCTAGTGATTATGATTTTACCATCTCCTCCTTGTGACTAAGAAAAATATTACCAAAATCAATGGCACAATAGTTGCATAAAATATGTGGTCCTGAGATGCAATAAATGTTATGTATTGAAATGCCCACAATTCTGATTAGAGTCCAAAAAGTACTCATGAATCTAAAGTTTAAAGGAGGAACCTTACTACTATAATTATACATGACAGTATAAACAGTTAATGGTCTGGGAACACTGATTATTGTCATTTTATACTTTCTATAGAGCTTAGTAAATTTCCCACTTGGGATTAAATGTAAAGAGAATAGATTGGAGGCCTTGCTTCTATTTATGATGAAGTAAATTACATAGAGAAATTAAATATGTTTTAGTGTAGCTTCTTTCTAGCTCAAGCAACTCCATCTGCACCATGGTATAGAAGCTGCACTTTGTCTAAATTCCTTATTCTGAGATGAACAAAATAATAGGCAGTGCACATCTATATGTGATGCTATCTGGTCTAAAATGCAAATATAATCATTTAAAAGACAGTTTTACAGGAACATAGAAATGCAAGTACTCATGAGCAGCTGGCAAAACTGTTGGCTGAGTTTTCCTGGCCGTATCATGGCTTGCACATATTATAAGAATCCTCCAAATGAACAGAAACAACCTGCTCAATTCACTGAGGTGTGTCAGGACTGCACATTCAATTTTCAATAGTGCAGATTTCAAAAGAAACCCTTGCTGCAGAAATCAAAGATCTGAGAACAATCAGGATTAATTTTAAAATGCTGTAGCTGAGATGCAAAATAAACTAGATACAGTCACAGCAAGGACTGAAGAAACAGAGGAGAGGATAGATGAAATAGAAGAAAAATTATGGAAAATAATGCAGCTAAAAAAAAGAGGGAAATGAAATTAACTAAATCATGTGGGGAGACATAGAGAACTAAGTGATTCCATAAAATAAAACAATATTCATATCATAGGAGTCCCAGAAGAAGAGCCAGAAAAAGTGGCAGTAGGTTTATTTGAACAAATTACAGCTGAGAATATCCATAATTTGGGGAAAGAAATAGACATCCATGTCCAAGAGGCACAGAGAACTAGCTTCAAAATCAACAAAAACAGGGTCAACATCACTACATCTCATAGTGAAACTGGCAAAACACAAAGAGAGAGAATTCTGAAAGCAGCTAAGGACAAAAAGTCCTTAACCTACAAGGGTAGACACATAAAGGTAGTAGCAGACCACTGAAACTTGGCAGGACAAAAGGGAGTGACAGGAAATATTCAAGGTGCCGAATGGGAAAAAAAATGCAGGCAAGAACCTTTTATCCAGCAAGGGTTTCATTCAGAATAGGAGAGAGAAAGACTTTCTTAGACAAACAAAAACTAAAGGAATACATGATCACTAAACTCCTGCAAGAAATTCTAAGGGGAACCCTGAGTGGAGAAAAATAAAAAGAGGAAGACAAAGGCGACAAAGACTACAAAGGACCAGAGACTATCACCAGAAACACCAACTCTACAGGTAACACAATGGCCCTAATTTAATATCTTTCAATAAACACTCTGAATGTAATGGGATTAAATGCTCCAATCAAAAGACATAGGGAATCAGAATGGATTTTAAAAATCAAAATCCATCTATATGCTGCTTACAAGAGACTCATTTTAGACCTTAATCCTCCAGCAGATTGAAAGTGAGGAAATGGAGAACCATCTGTCATGGTACTGGAGGTCAAAAGAATGCCTGAGTAGCCATGCCATACCAGACAAACTAGATTTTAAAACAAAGACTGCAACAAGAGATGAAGGAGAGCATTGTATCATAATTAAGGAGTCTATCCATCAAGAAGATCTAACAATTATAAATATTTATGCCCCCAACTTGAAGTATCCAAATATATACATCAATTAATCACAAACATAAAGAAACCCATTGATAATAATGTCATAATAGTAAGAGACTTTAATACCCACTTACAGGAATGGATGGATCATCTAAGCAGAAAGTTAACAAGGAAACAATGGCTTTGAATGACACACTGGGCCAGACAGACTTAATAGATATAGTTAGAAAATTTCATCTTAAAACAGCATAATACACATTCTTCTCAAGTGCACAAGGACATTATCCAGAATAGAGCCTATACTGGGTCACAAATCAGCCCTCAACAGGTAGAAAAAGATCAAGATCATACCATACATATTTTCAGATCACAGCACTATTAAACTTGAAATCAACCACAAGAAACTATTTGGAAAGCCCTCCAATATATGGAGGTTAAAGAATATCTTACTAAGAATGAATAGATTAGCCAGGAAATTAAAGGAGAAACTAAAAAATACACAGAAGCAAATAAAAATGAAAACATAAGAGTCCAAAACTTTGGGATGCAGCGAAGGCAATCCTAAAATAAAATTACATTGAAATTCAGGCCTGTCTCAAAGAGCAATAAAAGTCCCCAAAACACCTAACCTTACACCTAAAGAGGCTAGAAAAGGAGCAGTAAATAAAGCCAAAAGTCAGCAAAAGAAGGGAAATAATAAAGATTAGATCATAAATAAATGATATAGAAACAAATTAACAAACAAAAACAGTAGAACAGATCAATATAACTGAAATCTTTTTTGTTAAAAATAAAACAAAATTGATAAATACCTAGCCAGATTCTCAAAAACAAAAGAGAGAGGGTCCAAATAAATAAAATCACAAATTAAAAGAAAGAGATCACGACCACCAAAGAAATGCAAACAATTATAAGATAATCCATAAAAAAATTATATGCCAACACACTGTACAATCTGGAAGAAATGAACAAATTTCCAGAAACTCACAAACTACCAAGACTCAAACAGGAAGAAATAGAAATTTTGAATAGGCCCATAACCAGGAAAGACGTTGAATCAGTTATCAAAAATCTCCCCAAGAAATGAGTCCTGGGCCAGATGGTTTCCCAGGGGAATTCTACCAGACATTTAAAGAAGAATTAATACCTATTCTTCTCAAACTGTTCCAAAAAAATGGAAATGAAAGAAAATCTTCCAAACTCATTCTATGAAGCCAACATTACCTTGATTCCAAAACCAGACAAAGACCCCACTAAAAAGGAGACTTAAAAACCAATATCACTGATGAAACTGGATGTAAATATTCTCAACCAGATACTAGTAAATCTAATTCAACAGTACACTAAAAGAATTATTCACCATGATCAAGTGGGATTTATTCTTGGACTGTAGGCCTGTTTCAATATTCACAAATCAATCAATGTGATACACCATATTAAAAAAGAAAAGATAAGAACCATATGATACTTTTAATAGATGCAGGAAAAAAATTGGACAAAATACAGCATCCTTTCTTGATAAAAACCCTCAAGAAAGAAGGGATAGAAGGAATAAACCTCAACATCATAAAAGCCATATATGAAAGGCCCACAGCTAATATGATCCTCAATGGGGAAAAACTGACACCTTTTTCCCCAGGGTGAGAAACACGACAAGGATGTCCACTCTCACTGCTGTTTTTCAACATAGTGCTGGAAATCCTCAGCAATCAGAAAACAAAAGGAAGGAAAGAAAGAAATTAGCAAAGAATAGGCCAAATTTTCATTCTTCACAGATGACATGATACTCTATGTGGAAAAACCCTACAGTCTCCACCAAAAAACTCCTAGACCTAACACATAAATTCACTGAAGTCACAGGCTATAAACTCAATGCACAGATATCAGTTGCATCTCTATACACCAAGAATAAAGCAGCAGAAAAGAAATCAAGGAATAAATTCCATTTACAATTGTACCAAAAGCCGTAAGATACCTAGAAATAAGTCTAACTTTTAGAAGTAAAAGATCTGTATGCTGAAAAGTATAGAAAGTTTATTAAAGAAATTGAAGAAAACAGAAAGAAATGGAAAAACATTAATGTTCATGGATCAGAAGAACAAATACTATTAAAATGTCTATACTACTCAAAGCAACCTACACATTCAATGCAATCCCTATAAAATAACACCAGCATTCTTCACAGAACTAGAAGAAACAATCCTAACATTTGGATGGAACCAGAAAAGCCCCCAAATACCCATCATAATGTTGAAAGAGAAAACCAAAGCTGGAGGTGTCACAATTCCAGATGTCAAGCTGTATTACAAAGCTATAATCATCAAGACAGGAATGTCCTGGCACAAAATCAGACCCATAGGTCAATGGCACAGAATGGAGAACCCAGAAACAGACCCACAAATGTATGGCCAAGTAATCTTTGAAAGAATATCCAGTGGAAAAAAGACAGTCCCTTTAGAAAATGTTGCTGGGAAAACTGGACAGTGACATGCAGAGGAATGAACATGGACCACTTTCTTACATCATACACAAAAGTAAATTCAAAACTCAAAATGGATGAAAGACATAAATATAAGACAGGAAACCATCAGGTTCCTAGGGAGAAAATAGGCAGCAACCTCTTTGACCTCGGCTGAAGTAACTTCTTGGTAGTAGTAGACATGTCTCTGGAGGCAAGATAAAGGAAAGCAAAAAGGAACTATTGGGACCTCATCAAGATTAAAACTTTCTGCACAGCTAAAGAAACAATCAACAAAACTGAAAGGCAACCCCAATGGAATGGGAGAAGATATTTGCAAATGACATATCAGATAAAGGGTTAGGATCCAAAATATGTAAGAACTTTTCGAACTCAACACCCAAGAAACAAATAATCCAGTGAAGAAATGGGCAAAGACACAAACAGACACGCTTCCAAAGAGGACATCCAGATGGTTAACAGTCACACGAAAAGACACTCGGCATGACTCACCATCAGAGAAATACACATCAAAACCACAGTGAGATACCACCTCACACCTTTCAGAATGGCTAAAATCAACAGCACAGGAAACAACAGTTGCTCTCAAGACTATAAAGAAAGGTGAACGCTTTTGCACTGGTGGTGAGAATTCAAGCTGGTGCAGCCACTCCAGAAAATAGTATGGAAGTTCCTCAAAAAATTTGAAATAGAACTATCCTGTGACCCAGCAATCGCACTACTAGGTATTTAGGATACAAAAGGATATAAAAAATTACAAAATGCTGATTTGAAGAAGCACATGCACGTCAATGTTTATAGCAGCATTATCCATAGCCAAATTATGGAAAGACCCTAAATGTCCATTTGCTGACAAATGGATAAAGAAGTGGTATATATATATATATAATATTCCCATATATATTTACATATATATAAGGGAATATTACTCAGCCATCAAAAAGATTGAAATCTTGCCATTTGCAATGCAACAACCTGAAAAGAACAAGAATGTATTATGCTAAGCAAAATAAGTTGGTTAGAGAAAGATAAATATGTGATGTCACTCATATGTGGATTTTAAGAAACACAACAGATGAACATAGGTGAAAGGAAGGAAAAATAAGATAAAAACAGAGATGGAGTCAAACTATAAGAGACTGAAATACATTCAATGCAATCCTTATCAAAATAACACAACCTGCATTCTCAGAGCAAAGTGAGGGTTGCTAGAGGGGCGTTGGGGGGGGGGGATGGGCTAAATTGGTGATGGGCATTAAGGAGGGGACTTGCTGGGATGAGCACTGGGTGTCATTGTAGACTTACCCTACGACCCAGCAATTGCACTACTAGGTATTTGTCCAAAGGATACAACAATGTTCATTTGAAGGGGTGCATACACCCCAATGTTCATAGCAGCACTATCAATAATAGCCAAATTATGGAAAGATCCTAAATGTCCATTGACTAACAAATGGACAAAGAAGTGATATACACTCACAATGGAATATTACCTGGTGATCAAAAAGAATGTAATCTTGCCATTTGTAACAATGTGGATTGAACTAGCTCTTAAACTAAGTGAAATAAGCCAATCAGATAAAGACAAATATCATGATTTCAGTCATATGTGGAATTTAAGAAACAAAACAGATGAACATAGAGGAAAGAAGAAAAAATAAGATGAGAACAGAGAGGGAGGCAACCCATAAGAGACTCTTAAACACAGAGAACAAACTGAGGGTTTCTGGAAGGGAGTTGGTTGGGGAGATAAACTAAATGATAGGCATAAAAACGGCATTTGTTTGGAAAGCACTGAATGTTACATGCAAGTGATGAATTGCTGTGCTCTACTCCTGAAACCCATACTACCCCGTATGTTAACTTACTTGAGTTCAAGTAAATAAATTTAAAAACTAGTGTAGGTTTCAGAGGTTATAAAAATATATTAAACATTAGTTTGATAAATCCAAACCATTTCTTTATTCAGATTACTTTTCTGTACAGTACTCATCTACAGTATAAGCCTGATCTAAATTTGGATTGATTGTAACCCTTGAGAAAAAATAGTTTAACAAATTAAGTTTAATTTGGGTGAATTCTATCCCATTCTTTCCTTATAACAGAAAGGGACCCCACACTTATACTTTACAATTTTGCTTAATGTTTGTTGGATCAACAGTTGTAAAATACAATCCAGGAAGAAGAAAAAAACAAAAAACTTTTTCCCGGAATCATGCTGACATTCCGTCAGTTTTATAGAAACACAGGCACACTGGTATGTAAGCTCCAGTTCGGCAAAGTTGAGTGAACTCAGAGACGGATGAATCCTGTCCCCAACCACACCTTAAAAGTTGTCACTAAACAAGAAACAGATGTGTTGATTTTAGCTCTTTTCAAAACATTTATAAATTCTTTTTAAAGTTTTGTTTTCGGATCTTAAAGAAAACAGTAATTGTTTTCGTTAAATCCTAATTATTTTTATGATTGACTTAATGTTAACAAGGCTATAGATAAGAAGTACATATGAATTATAAGAAATGTGGCTATATATGAGAATAGAACGTAAAAGGAAGCTACAGGTCTTAAAATCAGGTCACTCTTAATCTTTTTCAAGTCATAAAATTTGTCCAGCCGCATGCCTTTCCCCCATCATTTGCTCAACTCTTAAAAAGTGTGGGAAAACAGCTGCCCTGTGTGATTTTAAAGGCAAAAGACTTACTAGTATCTCACAAGTCAGAAGAAATGTATAGTAATATGTAGGCAGCATTTGGGTTGATTAATTCTCTCTTAGGTGGATTCAGTCTCCATTAAAAGCAAGCTGGAAAAGGACAGTGAGGCCATATAATATATTTCATCAGGCTGTGATATACACATTAACACATCCCACATACAAAGAGTAACCATCACATTAAGAAACACAAGATTTGCTCCATACTTCGTTCCATACTTAGATGCTGCACAGCCTTTCCTTTCAAAAGAAGTTCATGGTCACCCAAAACAATGAGATTGTAAAATAAACCATATTTATTAATTGCCTCATATAATTGTTCTTTCATTTAAGTTTTAGAAACAGTATAATGAAAAACAAATCAAAACCTGAGAACACCTTACAAAGAGTACCAAAAACCACCATCAAAGAATTCTCAAAATCCACTTCTTTCATCCATAGTGGGGTGGCATTTATACACATTTAGTTTTTCATCCTGTGTGTCTGCACTTCAAGGGGCAGATGTGGATGGAGGGTGTGGGAAATACTCGTGGATTTATCTTGTTACCCATTTCTCCAGGTTATGAGGCCACAGATTTTAATGCAAAGAATCCCACCCTGGTGGCTTAATGGCAGTGAAGCAATTTTTGAAGAATAATTTTAAATGTGTGTCATTTTTGTTTCATGTCCTTACTTTAGAATCTCACTTTCTCATTAGAGGTAAGTCCACACTATTCTGCATCGATCTTAAAGGATTCTGATAAAATTCTTGTTGCTTACATCGATTATCCCAACCGACAGAAATTATTTCTGACAAATTGCTTAATGTTAAAGTTAAAGTTAAGTTAAAGAAGCCCATGTTTTAGGAAGGTGTAACAGAATGTTTTAATGGTTGTAACTCCTTTGTCAGATTCTTGGATATCAGCATTCCCTGTGGTTTTCAGGAATCGCATCATATTTAAAGGAAAATCAGCCAGAATTTCTGTTTCAGGAGATGCAGGGATCCCAGTTTCTCTCCCACTACACAGGACTGGTGCAGTGAAGAGCAGTTCCTCATCATTTTCAGTTCTTCCTGGGCTGAATTCTGTATTTGCCCTCCAGGATGCATATCTTTTGCCCACCAATGGGATGCAAATGGATCATCACAGTCCCTTTGTTTTCCAAAGTCCTTCGACTTAAGGCCAGATGAATAGAGATCTTATACAAGGTTTGGGACAAAGTACAGAGAGTTATGTCCCTGGTGAAGGACAGAAAATACATTAAAATTTAATATTAGACATCTTTTATTTAAATTCCCAACTATACTCACCTCTAAAGAGTGTTTACATGTATTGCTTCTACTTGATTTCTAGAATTTCATCTTCCTTTCCCCTGCTCCTCATCTGGTCCCCCAACTTGAAAACTTCTCCTGACTTCTTATAAAAGGCAGTTTTTTATTGTCTCTGTGTGTCATTCTTGGCTACCCAGCCATTTCCTGGAGCCTAACAGGCTCTCTTCAGGAAGTCTCTCTTAAGTAATTCAGATGTCTACAGGGGCCAAACTGGAGGCAAACAAGGGCACAGATGAGTGGCCCACAGAGCGCTGGAGCCTGTCCCCTGCCTCGAGGGGTCCGTGGTCTGGACCGTCAGCCCCAGCGGCTTGCTTCCCTCGGAATTTGAATCCATCGCTGGTGTTTACCGTTTTCCAGGAAAAGGCCAAAATTTCAGATTATTCTGTGAAATCTCCCAGTTTTTAAATATTGGAAACCAATGTTTTAAAAGTACAGAGCAAATGTCATATGTTTACAGTTTATATCTAACCTGTGGGATACTGTTGCGGGGGCAAAGCTGTTCACCGTTATAGTAAACTATGTACACATGTTAGCTGAACTTTTCTAATGAACAGAGATGATCTACTTTAATTATCACTTTAATTAGGCATGACAGATAAATAGCTAAATAGTTTCAAGACCTCTGTTACAAATATACAATTTTACCCTCCAAGTGACGCTATTTATAAACCTCTTTCTCTAATCTTCCAAAAGGAAGAAAATCAGTTTAAAGTAGAATTATGATGGAGAAATACATTTAATTTGTTCTTTCCTAAAAATCTCCTATTCTTCTAGGTTCATTTTCATAAATATCTAAGTTGAATAATTCAAGTCCATGGCCCACATGCTAAGGGACATTTCAGAATTCCAAGATTTTTTATTGTTCCCCTGGGGAAGTCCAGCCCTGTCTCCATCACCTCTTACTATGAATGACAACGGCTCACAGTCGCTGTCCTTTTTTTGGTCACTATACCCACACAAGGTCCTCTTCTTCATTCTTAAAAGAAGCAATAATACAAAGCCATTGCATGCACACTTAACAATAAAACGAAGGAGGGGCTCCTGAGGGGCTCAGTCAGTTAAGTGTTTCAGGTCAGGTCAAGATCTCATTGTTCTGAGATGGCGCTCCATGTCGGACTCTGCGCTGACGGTGCAGAGCCTACTTGGGATTCTCTCTCTCTCTCTCTCTCTCTCTCTCCATCTCTCTGCCCCGCCCTCATTCATGTGTGCATATTCGCTCTCTCTCTTTCTCTCTCTCTGTCTCTTTCTGTGTCTCAAAATAAATAAACATTTTTAAAAAGATTAATTTGAGAGAACTCTGTATACTCAAAATAGGAAAGGAGTCTAAAAATTTGTTGGACATTATTTTCCTTAGGTTCTTCTTAGACTCTGGGCTTTATCATGCTTTGGAAGGAAATTACTTTGGCTTGTTTTGTTTCTGTCCAGTTCACCACTACTGACATTAAAACATATATTTTTTTTTTACATGTGACAATCTTCTCTGTGAAAAGAACCCATAGTTTAAGGAAGATGTTTTCTTATGAGAATACTTCAATAATTTTGTTTCCCATGGCAAACATAGTTCCCATAAAAACTCACATGAAGGCCAAACTAATACAATGTTTTAAACAATGGGATTTTGGGGGGCGGGGGGGGTCACAAGTCAAATGAACCAGATTTTCAAATCTCACCAACATGCACCTATAGGTTAAGGAAAAACATTGATGCCATTGTTTATTTCTAAATAATTAAACGCTGAGGTATTGTGGTTTTGAGCATACATGAAACAGTGTGGCTTTTTTGATTTGTTAACAGAATCATGATGCTGTATTTGGGAATGTTTTATAAGTGAGAGAAATGAAAGGTTTCTTGTATAGAAACAGAGATGAGAATGATATACTTTAAATATTAAATTATCAGTATTAATACAATCGGCATTGAGAATCACTGTGGCATCTTGAAGTCTTCTTAGATGTCAACAGATCATGAGCACTGTATCACCAATGACTTTCCTGGAACATTTCCAAGATTGATCGTATGCATTTCTGTCCTTAGCACATCACAGATGGAAAGAATATACGGAATGCAGTTCCCTTTTCCAGATTTAAGAGGCAACTGGTCCTTAGGGTTTCTGATGCTTCCTCGCACAGAGGAGAATCACCCTCCAGCTCAGTTCCTTGCTTGACTGCTCCAAAGAGGTTGGGCCCGGACCTCCATAGAGGTAAGAGAGGCCTTTACAGGGGTTCTCAAGTAAAAGAGAAAGAAAAGTAAATTCAGCTGCGAGATTTCCATAAACTTCAAAAATCCCCATTAAGGAACACAAAGTTTCTCCAAATTGCTATCCATACGTGCAGGTTTATATTTGTGATGATAACCTTTCTTATCATTCGCTGTACTGAAGCTTTGTGAGTGAGCACAGGATTACAAATGAATGATTCCAACAATTTACTTCCTAAACACTTTAGAAGAGCAACTTTTTTTTCCTATATAAAATGTAATCATTTGAATTTGGAATTAAACACAAAAAAGCAGTATGACATAAGAACACAGGCTGAGCCCCCTGCCCCAAACACCCTCCTTTTATCTGAATTGCCACTTTCATTAGTGTGTTTCCTAAAATCCCGCCATATTTGCACAAGGAACACTTAATCTCCACCTGATGAGTCTTTAATAGTTATTCGTCAGCAACTATTAAAAACTGTTAGAAAGTCTCAGTTTCAGGCTTACTTGAACATTGCTTTCAACATTTATATAGATAACAGTTAGTAGAAAAATAACCAGAATGGTTTGATCAATCAAAAGTATTACATAATAAAAATAAATAAATAAGATTAAAATTAAAAATAAATTTAAAAAATTTTTACATAGTTAAGACTTTCAGAATAACTTATTAGTCTTCTTTAATCAAAGTATCAATACCAGAAAAAATTCTTTTTATGTTTTTTGTTGATCAGACCATAGTGGAAAATTGGATTTAATTTTGAGAAACATGAATAAATGTTAGGCATATTTCATGACTTTAAAAAATTATCTTCAATTTTATGTTTACCAGAAACATAAGTTTCTTGCATAAAGTTTTATATCTTTCTGTAAATCTTAACAACCATTGTTTATCATCTATTCAAGATGCTTCAAACCTGAAGTGCCCAAAGATCTAGATATTCTGGAATATCTAGATTTACCACCTCGACCACATGAAAGTCCATTTTGTAGTTCAAAAATGGCCAAACATCAACAATTTCACATCATTCAGCCCAGAGTAAATGAAAATGGTTTAATACATGCAATAAAACAATTAAGTTATTTTCAATATTTTTGAATTTTAAAGATTAGCATATTACAAGCTGACAAAAATTCTGGTTATTCCAGGGACAGAATCTATAAGTTTAAATAAATACACTTCTACTTAAAAAACTGGAAAATAAATAATAAATACAGTTTGATAAATACAAAAACTTTATATAACAGTTCTAAAATTTGCCATAGGGTAGTTCAAACAACTCTCAAAAAATAGAAATTATTTTTCTCTTACTAAATTTGTCATAATTCTCAAATGCTTATTTCTTTCAACAAGACGAAACACTCTAGATAAAAACATGTTCACTTCCTGTTCATATAAAAGTCTCTTTTTTGAGAGACAACCAAATCCAGAGTTCTCTTCCTCTCTGTTCTCTTTTTCTGGGGACTCATCTAAGCTTCAGGGTCTAACTAGCATGACTTTAAGGAATGAGAGTTCACTTTATAGATTCTTATTGTAGGGGACATAAAAGTTTCCCTTGACCCTCTTAGAGTCCCTGGCTAGGTCTGAAAATTAAACTAAGACATTAACAAGAGAATAGTGCACAACTTTTATTTCATTTTTACATGGACACAAGAGCCTTCACAAGAGAATGAAGACCCAAAGAATTGGCTACTTCAGGCAGCTTTTATACCTTTGAGATAAGGAAGCAATAAATTTGAATAAACAAACAGGTTTGGGTGAGGGGTAGTAAATGGTGAAGAAATAACTAGGAAGATAAGGGTTAGTTTGACAAGGTTTATTGGTACAGATTTCTTGGCATCAAACTCCTCAAAGGCTCTTATAATAAGAATCTTTGTTCCTCCTGATTCAGAGAGGGTGCCTTTCATATGGGATTTTCATAATTTGTTTCAGAGAGGAAGGGTGAAGGGATGAAAGGTCAGAGTGACCTTCTTCTACCGTTTTTAAAATTCCTCTAGCTTATGATATTTAATAAGCCAAGCCATGTTTTTGGGTAGTGTCCTGAACCCCATCATTATCTTCGAGTATCCATTAGTGAGTAATTCATCCATTCTTTTCCCAGCAGGGGAAAGGTAAATTAACATGTGGAGAACCCTTATCAGTCTTACCTGATTGTTTCATCTCTCTCCTCAGCTCCCACATCCTTCCTTCAAAAGCCAGCTAGGCAGTTGTCCCATAGACTCTACTAGGAAGTGCTCATCCCTTACTGTCACAATTCCTTGACAAGCAAGACATCTTCAGGTCCAGGTAGACACACACTGCTAACAGTACTTTTTCTATTGCAATGATGCTGTGTTAGCATAGGAATTCCACAACGATAACGTTTCTCATAGTCCCAAACAGAATCTGGGGCAAATTTCACATCTCTCCACAGATTCTCACATCTAGAAGTTTCCATCTTCCCCACTGGGAGGATAGCTGTAGTAGAGATTGACAAGAAAAGGTACTCCACAATAGTGGTTAAGTTTTGTTTCTTTTTCTCAATCTTCTCCCCTGAAACCAAAAAATCATTGCTGTCCTTTTTTTCATGTGGAAGTAAGTATATGACGTGTATGATGCATATATTTTTTCATTCAATTCCCTTCATTCTTCCATTTATGATATAAGCAGGTGATCTGAGGCTTCCAAATTTTGCTTTTGATACTTAAAACCAACTTGAAAATTTTTTTAATTTAGAAAAATTGATATGGAAGCTTTGTCCTCCCCAGTTTCAGGCTAGTTAAATAAAAAAACCATATAGAATTCATGAAATTGCAGTTTTAGGACAGATACCCTCTGCTGTAGTAAATACCACTGATCTAGAGAATAATTGTCAAGTAAGGCTATTAATAACATCATTTTCTTCATAATCCTCTCGTTTATATACTTTCTGTCTTATGTTCTTATATTAACCCTATAAGTTATACTGAGTAGAATTAATATGTTGAATATTACTAAAGACTATGATTTATGACTAATATCATTGATGCTTACAACAACACTATGCATACACAGAATTGTCCCCTTTTACACACAAGAAAGCTAAGGTGCCACTTTTACACATAATTTAAGTGATGATTCAATTTTATGTGACACTAAATGCTAGAGCTAAAATCTAATCTAGAGCTTCCTTGCCTTTCCTATATCATGTCTTTTTTCATGTAATACCTGAAATATTTATGTATAATCATTTAAGTAACTTTTAAAATATTGGGAAAAGAGCAAATAATAAATACTCTGAAATGAAACAACTACATGTTTCTAGATTTCAAACCATTAGACTAACACAGATCTATATTGAAAAGAAAGATTAAAATCTCCTCTAATAACTTTTTCATCACAAGACACAATTTATGGCTTTCTGCCATTTGATAATGAAAGTTAAGTTTTCTGTGCTATTACTGGAATTGGGTACAATAACTCATTCTCCAAAACCAATTTATATAGAAAACATATTCAATACAAAGATGATTGAGTTCCTGTATTTCTCTTTTGTCATTTGGCAGCAATTTGTGTGAGACTCAAGAAGATAGAGTGAAAACTGATGGTAGTTATTTCTTCAAGATAGTGGAAAAAAAACAATGGTACTGAAAGCATGTGTCCATTAAAGTTATTCATTTTAGATTAAACTCACAGTCTGCAGTGACAGAAATCCCAAAGAAGATATCTATCTTTAAGGATTAATAGAGTTTTATCCAAGGATTATTTTTGGTCAAAAACATGGCTACAAGTTGTGTTGTTGTTGTTTCCTTTTCTTTAGTACCTCCTTTGACAACCATTGTGGCCATAGACAGCAGTAGATATTTGAATCTATTTTTTTCGAGGTATGTGAATGTTGGACTGAGTCTTTGATGATTTGACAATTTATTTTGAAGGCACAATGAACTTTGTAATCTCTGTTCTCCAACACTCAATAAATCTGCCAGTTACCTCTATCACTGAAAATAAAAGTTTTGTGAATGTGATAATTATAAGGTGGTTGGCAACTCCATTTGTGAAACTGAATTTCAATTTATGAACTTTCATATCTTTTAAAACCTCTGAAGTTGAGGCCACAAAGTCGTAGGTTTTTCTTCTCTTTATTTCAAACTTTTTGAAGTAGTTCTTCAGTAGTGGCCATTGTGATAATCTCCTCAACAATCTCCAGACATTCTTCATCATAAAGCAACAGTGTGGGTTGGGTGCGATCGGGTAGACCATGAGAGGCCCACATCTTTCGGGTTAATCTCGCATTCCTCCCTACAACCATTGTCACGACAACTCACACAGCAAATGATCTGGCAATCTAAGGCAAATTCAGTTAATGTATAGCATTTTCTCGGCCACCGAAATGAGTTGAAGATTAGCCCAATCATCACTAAAGCTGCTAATAATAAATTAAATTCTGGAGCCAGATGTCCATCTTCTCCTAACGATGTGTTTTCTTAATGTGCCATCAGTCTGCACCCTGAAGAACTCCAATTTAAAGATACAGCTAAAACACACTTAGGCCAGAGACTTGATCAAATCATATCTAAGTATGTTATTTCTCTGAAAATTTTAAATGATATGAATAAATCATTTTATAATTTAAATCATTTCAAAATGATTTTATGTAACAAGTTAAATGGTCATAACTGCATCTCTCCTTACGTCTTAAGTCTAACAAATATTTCTGGAGCTAGAAGAATTGTGCCTCATGATTTTTACAGTTTAGTTACATTATCTTAAATTATTTGGTAAACAAAGAGAAAATAATTTTCTATTAATTTGCTTAAAAGGTTAAAAGCAAAGAATACTGTATGTGAAGTAACATACTTGGCTAATTAAGTTCTTTGTCTTCTTTTTCTATAATCAAAGAATGGTAAGATGGGAATAGGATGACAATGGTCATTTAGTTTAACAATATATCCGAGGCTTGAATTCCATTCCAATTCATCATTCGTCAACCCTCTATCACTTCCAGGGACAGGAAACTCATACCTTCTGAGATAGCTTCTTCCTTCGTTATACAGGATTTTCTGGTGAGCTCCATTTTCACTCATATTAGAATGCTGACTACTAGCTCCCTGAAAATTCTGTACATCTTAACAGTATTTATTTTCCTTTCTCTCTCATTAATACTTCAGGCAAAACATTCATTGCTAGTTGCCTTTGAAATTTGTGCAAACATTCATTGCTAGTTGCCTTTGATATTCTTTCTTTATTCAAAAGTATTACTCAGTTTTTAGCCAATTCGCTTTGGGCTACTGTGTTTTTCTACTTTAGTGCATTATGATTGCAGAGATTAGAAAAAGTCTTTTTTTTAAATCCTGTTATCCTGTTTAGAGATAATTAAGCTTTCTAGCAGTATAGGTTGATATAATTCACCAATTTTGGAAAATTCTTAGTCTTTATCTCTTTAAATATTCTTTCTTCCCCATTCTTCCTCTGCCTCTTTTCTGATATTCCATTGCTAAATAAATTGAGAATTGTTATAGATCACTTTTGTTTCAGTATTTTTCTTTTTGTTTTAATGTAGATGTAGTCTATCAACTTTTCTTTAAGTTTACTTCTCCTCTTCTCTGCTATTTCCATGCTCCTGCTAAGGCTGTTTAGTGAATTTTTCATTTCTGAAATGTCTTCACTCTAATATTTTCTTTTTTTTCTACAGCTGATGCCTTTTCCTTTTGCCATTCTACAAGAGGTAAGAGTACCTGTGTAATTTTCTTCCCTGTTAAGTGTAGATTTGGAATTTAATTCTTTATGTGTTTCTTTGTGTTGTTAAGGTAAGTCCCTTTACCACTTTCTAAAGCTGAACTAAAACCAAAAGTGCCATAAGGTTTTTATTTAAAAAATCATAGAATTGTGATATCATTGATATGATTTCAATGATATGAATTCCTGATTCAAAATATGAATGATTTGGGGTGCCTGGGTGGCTCAGTTGTTTAAGTGGCCAACTTCGCCTCAGGTCACGATCTCATGGTTCGTGGGTTCGAGCCCCGCATCGGGCTCTGTGCTGACAGCTAACTCAGAGCCTGGAGCCTGCTTTGGATTCTCTGTCTCCCTCTCTCTCTCTCTGACCCTCCCCCACTCATGCTGTTTCTCTCTGTCTAAATAATAAATAACACATTAAAAAATTTAAAAAAAACAAAACAAAAACAAAATCTGAATGATTTTAATTCAGCCAGTAATTAGATCACTGGTCTTGTAGATGGAACAGTATATCAAGGATTGAGACCTTGTCACTCATCTTTACCTGTGTAGCTTGCGTGATTGCATTAAAACTTATAGTTTCTCCATGTATAAATATATTAGAGTGGTTACCACTGGAAAGTGAAAGAAAGAATAGCATTCACATAAAAAATATTAGAGACATCATGTTTGTTTCTTTGAAAAAAATTAGGAGGAATATGAGACAACTATGACATGATGTTCACAATTACTATTTCTAGAAGGTCAAAGAAAAAAGTTTTAGCATTTGTAATTTTTTGCTTTTTGTAAAATTTTCAAATTAAATAGTGTGATAGTAATTCTAGTGCATCATTCCAGCCAGTGTAGCAGCACATGATATAAAGGGAAAATGTACGGATTGGCAGATCAGCCAGAACAAGGGGCATAATAAGGCAAAACTTAAAAATCATAAAGAAACAATTAATGGTCTGGGGTTCCACTTGCTTGTGTGATATGAAAATTGGAAGATCCAGTTGTGAAAGTGCTGGAGAAATAAAAGTCCTTTTTTGATTACGAAGGCTTTGTAGAATCCCAAGGATCTCACCTGAGCAGGGCATGAGCTTGTGTGGGTTATAAATAAGCAAAGAGTCCTGTGTTATTTGCCATTCTCCAAAATGCTCATAAATATAATTTTAAAATATTCCTCTTGTAAGTTATAGCATGTAGTATTTGTCCTTCTCACTTTGGCTTATTTCACTTAACATAATGGTTTGTGTTTCATCCATGTTGTCACAAATAGCAGGATTTCTTTCTCATGGTGGAATAATATCCCAAATTCTTTTTCCATTCACCCATTGACAGAAATTTAGATTTAGTCTGTATCTTGGCTATTGTAAATTAAGTTGCAATGAATCTATAGGTGCAGATATCTCTTTCAGATACTGATTTTGTTTCCTTCGGATATAAACCCGAAAGTGGGAATGCAGAATCATATGGTAGTTCTATTTTTATTTTTTTGAGGAGCCTCCATACTGTTTTCCATAGTGGTTGCACCAAATTACATTTCCACCCACAGTACACAAGGGGTCCCTTTCCTCCACATCATCACCAACACTTATTATTTCTTATCTTTTTGATAAATCCCATCTTAACAGGTGTGAGGCGATATCTCAGTGTGGTTCAGAGTAGAATGCTGATCGCTAAGAGCTGGTGGTGAAGGAAGTGAGGAAATGCTCTTCCAATAGTGCAAGCCTTTAGTGACAGGAGGAACACATTCTGAGATCTGATGCACAGCATAATGGCGATAGTTAATAACACTGAATTGTATACTTGAAATTTGCTAAAAAAGTAGACCTTAAACATTCTCACCACACACACACACAATAGATAGTTATGTGAGGTGATGGATGTGTTAATTAACCTGGTTGTGGCAATTATTTCACAAAATTACACATATATCAAACCGTTACATTGTACACTTTAAATATATACAATTTTATCTGTCCATTATGCCTCAATAAGGAAACAAATTGTAAGAAATGTAAGCAATGTAGCAAAAATAGAGTCCAGGAAAATAGCAGATTGAGCTGTGCCTTTAACAGTCACACAGAAACACAGAACAGTAGGACTTGAAGGGATTTAGAGAGTTCTGGCTTATCACATTCATTTTTTAAAAATTTCTTAATGTTAATTTATTTTGAGGAGAGAGAGGGAGAGAGAGCGAGAGCGAGAGCGCGCGCGAGAGAGAAAACAGAGAGGGGCAGAGAGTGAGGGAGACATAATCTGAAGCAGGCTCCGGGCTCTGAACTGTCAGCACAGAGCCTAATGCAGGGCTGGAACTCAGGAGCTGTGAGATCATGACCTGAACTACAGTCAGATACTTAACCGACTGAACCACCCGGATGCCCCTCATCACATTCATTTTAAAGAAGAAACTAAGATTTAGAAAGCTAACGTACAGTAGGTTATTAACATTAGAAGCTCTAGAAATCTACTCTTTCAGTCTGTTAATCTTTGCAACATTCCAGTGACTTCTAAACAATTTTTACTAGAAATTTCAAGGATACTTCAAGCTTTTAATACTTCAAGCTCTCTCACTCTTGACCTATTTTTAGTCAGGACCAAATTTTATTAGTTCTTCATCTCAAAACCCAAGTTTTTTAACTTCAAGACATATTTATATGTTTAAATTGTCAAAATATGATAAACTAGAAAAGTACACCAACTATGTGAATTGTGATACCAGAGTCACCAGTATTTCTGCTATAATAATCATAATTTATTTAATCAATGAAAAAATAAAACCTCACCATTACAACATTCACAAATCTGGGTTCATTCCCACTAAGCATTTTAAACATTTCATCTCTATGCTTCAAAATATTTTTTACTTTTGTCCTTTCTTAAATAGTCTTCTTGTCACAAACCCCTCAATGTGTACACTTTTATTCTGTTTTCTTGCTCTGTCCAGGCTTACTGACCTAAGACACATTAGATGCTGCTATTTCATTTTTTCAAAGGTATTCAAAGATCTTGATCTTCCAAATATCTACACGCACACACACACACGCACACACACACCCTAAAATATTTCAATATGGCATGTAAGAATTTCCATGGGATACAATTTGGAATCAGCTCTTTTGTCTTATCAGAGATGGAATAGGAACTTAAAAAGGGAAACAAAACAAAATGAAGTTACTAAGCTTAAGTAATTCTGATTTGGGATGTACTTAGAGCAGGAAAAGGATATTGAGAGGGGCATTAATCTCCCAGAAGCAGGGACTAGAATAGAAGGGTAAGCCTAGCACTATAGCTTGTCCAAAATCCTCACCCTACTGCACTTGAAACACACAGTCATCAGTCATTTTCAGTTTAAATAGAAAAATTTATCTTTCTGTTATTTAAGACACTGTCCACTAATCATCTCAAAAGGACATACCCCAACAAGCCTCACCTCGTTAGAAATAACAAGTGATCATTGCGACCTACTAAAGTAGGAGGAAATCTCATGTGGCATGCATTTTAGAGAAAGTGGAATTGATATGCCCAGTGATGAATCAATGACTGTTGCCAAGGAAAATAGGATATCCTGACTGGCCATTTGCCATTCCTTAATAATTCCTTATTAATGTATCTAATCCAGAGAGGGCAGTAAGAGGCAATGCATTGAATCAGCAGGAAATGGGTTCCCTAAAATAAAGAGGCATTTGAACACAATAAGAATAGAAAAAAGAAATGAAATAGTTCTGGACACTATATCAGCTAGTCCATTATAGAGCATAAAGGAAAATTTTTAAATGAGATTTAATAAAAGATCCTCATTATCTATATATTTGTTATTATAGCCAAATGATTAATTTTAAAATGAATTAAGCATAAACACTTTATTAAGTGTAAAATGTGCAATGATCAGATTCTGTATCTTCAACTAAAGAATTTTGCTTTTGTACACTTGGCTATCTTTTATTTTCCTGGTTGCAACTGATAAAGACCCCCATTTAGTAGTTAATGATGGAACGCTCCAAACCATTCCAGATGCCATGTAGCTTCTCTTTACTGGGCAACCCTAAAACATAAATTGTGGGCTTTTTCCTCCCTCCCTCCACCTATGATGATAATGATAATAACATTTATTAAACATTTCCTATGTACTATGCATGATTTAAGTACTATGTGTCTTTTTAATGGAAGTGTCAGTAACATAGTGTTATATTAGTTTCAAGTACACAATGTAGTGATTCAGCAGTTCTACACATTACTCAACGTTTTTCATGATAAATGTACTCTTAACCCTCTTTATTTCATCCATCCCCTCTCTTACCTCTTCTTTTTTATTTATTTTTTTTAATATTTATTTATTTTTAAGAGACAGAGGCAGAGGATGAGTGGGGGAAGGGCAGAGAGAGAGGGAAACACAAAATTTGAAGCAGGCTCCAGGCTCTGATCTCTCAGCACAGAGCCCATTGTGAGGTTTGAACTCACGGACCATGAGATCATGACCTGAGCTAGATCTGGACTCTTAACCAACTGAGCCACGTAGGTGCCCCTCTCCTACCTCTTCTATGGCAACCATCAGTTTGTTCTCAATAGTTAAGAATCAGGATATCTTTTGTTTGTCTTTTGCCCCCCTTTATTTGCTCATTTGCTTTGTTTCTTAAATTTCACCTATGAGTGAATTGTATAGTATTTGTTTTTCTATGACTGACTTATTTCACTTAGCATTATACCCTCTAGATCCATTCATGTTATTGCAAATGGCAAGATTCCATTCCTTTTTATGGCTGAGTAATATTCCATTGTGTATATATGTGCATATGTGTTCATGTGTGTATGTGTGTGTGTGTGTGTGTATACCACTTCTTTTTATCCATTCATGTATGTTTAGATACTTGGGTTGCTTCCACATTTGGCTATTGTAAATAGTCAAATAAACATAGGAATGCATATATCTTTTTAAATTAGCATTTCCATTTTGGGTGGGTAAATATCCAGTAGTGGAATTATAGAATCATATGGTAATTCTATTTTATTCTATCATATGGTAATATCAACTTTTTGTGGACACACCCTACTATTTTCCACAATGGAACACCAATTTGCATTCCCACCAATAGTGCAAGTGCATTTTTCTTCACATCCTTGTCAGCGTTTGTTATTTGTTTTTTTCTGAAGTCTATTTTAGCCTTTCTGACAGATATAAGGTGATATCTCATTGTGGTTTTCATTTGCATTCCCTGATGATGTTGACATTTTTTTCATGTTTCTATTCACCATTTATATCTTTTCTTTGGAAAAATGTCTATTCAGGTCCTCTGCCCATTTTTTGATCTAATTATTTGTGTGTTTTGGTATGAGTTGTATAGGTTTTTTATGTATTTTGGATATTAACCCCTTGTCAAGTAAAACATTTGCAAGTATCTTCTCCCATTTAGTAGGTTGCCTTTTTTTGAAAGTGTTGTTTTAAATGTTTAGTTATTTATTTATTTTGAGAGAGAGAGAGAGAGAGAGAGAGAGAGAGAATCCCAAGCAGTCTCCATGAGCATGAGCTGTCTGCACAGAGCCCAGAGGGGGACTTCACCCCACAAACTATGAGAGCAATGCCTGAGCCAAAATCAAGAGTCTGATGCTTAATAGACTACGCCGTCCAGGTGCCCCAGGTTGCCTTTTTGTTTTCATGCTTCCTTTTACTGAGCAAAAACTTTTTATTTTGGCGACGTCCCTAAAGTTTAATTGTATATGTTTTAACCATTTATGTCACATATCTTACTGCAAAAGACAATTTGGCATAAATTTACAGTAATTTTTTGGTTAATTTGGCATTAAAATGCAAAATTGGCTCTCACATCTCATGCCACTTAAATTAACAGATTTTTTTCAGGAGTCTTTTTAACAAACTCTCATTTGCATGTGCGAAATCTTGCTGTGAGGCTGCATAAGGGAAAATTAAAAATAGATTTAGGGTACATTACATCTCTATCACATAAGAAAGACCTAAATGAATTCCCCAGGTCTGTCACACCCTTTGGTTATTTAAAGAACAGAACTAAAATTGTGTCTTCAGCTGTGATATCTCTTGTCAGGTCATCCTGCAGTGTTCAAGAATAGGTCATCTGATTGTTGTGGCGTGTGCTTGGAGTTTATCCACTTTAAAATGGTGACAAATCAAGTTAGAAACCTGCAACAGAAAGGCAGGAGGCTTAATGTATCAAGCTAATATATAAATAATCTATGATTGAAACAAAGTGAAAACTCTTTTGTTACAATGACAAGCTACAAATATAAATCATGAAAATAAATGATGGATCTATTTCATGGTTATGGAAAACATAGACCCTCTTATCATTATTTTCTATAACAACCTAATTGAGCAACCAAAGTAATTTAGTAATAGCATTGCTTCCATTTGGACAAAGACTTAAGTATTTCTATCTGAAAGAACTGACAATTATATCATGTAAGCAAGTAAGAGATTGTATTCTAGTAAGTATTTGTGGGAAATTATTAGGTGAAGTCCTACAGTGAAAAGGCAGTTACTATTTACAGAAGCTGTATTTGAATTCACAATATGCTTATCTCTAAAATTTGGAGAGAAATCAATACAAAAACCTAGTGGTTAACATATTTTCTCTCTGCGTTTTTGTATTGATTTCTCTCCAAATTTTAGAGATAAGCATATTGTGAATTCAAATACAGCTTCTGTAAATAGTAACTGCCTTTT